>NW_015664185.1:365817-383378 GCF_001515625.1 Sinocyclocheilus rhinocerous | reverse complement strand
ATTTTTGGCCATCAGACCCCCTTCTTGAATCAGGCATGTATTTCTTTTTTTTTTTTTTTACTGTACAATTAAAAGCAGCCTTGCTGAGAAGAGACTTCTTTTAAAACATTAGAAAATATTACAGATCCTAATTTGAACACTGTGTGTGAATGTTATAATAAATGTATTAAAACAGGGCTGTTGTAATGATTATTATCATTATTATTGTCTTTCTTTTTATTTTATTTTACAGAACGACAGTAAAATTACAATATTAACATTTATGAATGTTGGAGTTCTTGCTTTTTCTCAACTTTTATTTTGGCGGAAACGCGCAGGAAGACCTCAACGCTTATTTTTGTTGACAGCAGATTTATAAATGAGTCTCATTATGAATACGTCGCACGTATCGCATTTTCACATGCCTTGTAAAAATTCATAAAAATGAGCAACTGACGACTGTATCAGCACAGATTTTCCTCACGCTTTTGACTTTGAACCCTGGTTAACAAGCAGATCTGCTGCGAGTTCGTGCAGCGCTGTCAGAATACATGCAATGCGCGCGTTTGATCGCGTCATATCATTGTTCGGTACAATTTATTCGGTCTTTTCGCTTATTCACGCCGAACACCGAAAGAGCTTTTTTTTTGCCTAATGATTTTTGGCATAAAAGAAAAATCTATAATTTTGACCCATACAATGTATTGTTGGCTATTGCTACAAATATACCCCAGCGACTTAACACTGCTTTTGTGCTCCAGGGTCACATATGCATTTGCTCTGAAAAAGGCTGATTTTAGTTTCAATCAGAGGAACCGTACATGCAACGTCACAAGCAGATTCTGTGAAGAGTTTCAAACGACAAGCAAACAAATGGTTGTATTAAGAGTTTTGAAACTGTAATTGCAATAGAGTCCACTTTTTCAGCGGCATTGGTTCCAGAAGTATTTTTCCATTCTTTTTGATTATATTTTGACAGCGTAGCAAAACTGGCTCGATTATGTCATTTGTGGTGCTTCATGGGAGTTGACGGAGCTAAAGAGTTCTTTTGGTGCGACTTGCTCCCCGTGACTTGATTGGTGGAATTTTCTGTACAGCATCATGTGAAATGTAGTTTTTCACCACAAATTTGGCTGTTAAACATTATTATTTTAAAAATAACGGATGGCTACGACAATTTACAACCTCATGATTCACTTAAAGGTTTATAAGTCACCATTAAAAATTCATTTCCCTATGGAGAAAATAAATAACTGGAAACCTGACTGTTGTGCTCTATTGAAAATAACAGTGCATATTACGCCCAATGCCAACGACTGGCCAATCACAATCAGGTATCCCAGAGAGCCGTGTAGCTCAGACTGTAAAAAGAGGAAGAGGAAGAGAATGTGACCTTGAGATCGGGAATGTTGAACTTGTTGTTGGTGGAGAGGTTGTTGGTGCGAGTTGTGGCCGTCAGTAGTTTGTCCCATGTCTGCTGGCAGGTCTTCTCTCCAGGAGCAGAAATCAACCAGAACTCGGTCATGGCTGCTGAGGAGCGAGAAATAGAGAGTCTAAAGCAGAAAGACATTAATATACTCATTGAAATGTACAAACACCAGCTCTAACAAAGATATTTAAGGTAGTGTTTTACAGACAAATGCAACAATGCTTTCATTTATAAAAGCACTAATAACAATATCCGTTCAGTAATTCAGATTTGCCAACATTTTCACTAGCCCCGCCACAAAAAAATACATTTTTAGAAATATTTATATTTTTCATTTAAATTTTAGGTTTTATTATTTTGGGGTTTAATTTGAGATTTCTGCCATTGATCTCCATTTGTATGTCGGGTATCAGTCATGCAAATTAAAAGATTTGAATTTCCTTATTGCTGTACAGATGTGTCTAAAAAGACCCAAACACACAGAATTATTCGTGATAACTTGCAGACAGGCAGACAAATAATTCTCAGGAGCTGGAAATCAGAGGATGTCTCTTGCTGCACTTGAACAAATGTCTTATAAAGCAGACGGACAAGCTAAACCTATACTATTAAAAAAATGGTCCAAGTACTTAACCTATTAAATGTGATGTGTTCTAAAAATGGATTTCATTTATTCATTTTATTTCATTGTATTTTATTTATTTAGTTTTCTCTTCATTGTATGCTGAAGGATGTTTTAATTGTATTTAATTATAGCCAAGCTGTGACCTTAAAGCCGTAGTTGGGGACTAGTTTGGGATGGGTAAGTTAATGTTGATTCTGTACAGAGTTACTGTATTTTATTCTGAAATTTGCCTGAGAATTAATTAAACTGATAACTTGCAGACAGGTTTTCCTCTACAAGAATATACAAAAAGCAACATCTAGTTGATGGAATGCATAACTAGAAACGTTTATACTGATAATAGAAATGTTCATTAGTTAAAAAATGTGATTGAGTAATCATTACTTATATAAACTTCATTGCCAGGCTTTCCATGACAGTAGGACCGTAAAATACAGAACTTCCCTTTACATTCATATCAATTTGAAGCATAAAATCTTAGTAAAAAATGAGAATAATAGTTGACAACTAATGAGAACGTTGTATTTTAGTGACAGAACACTGCATAAATCTGTATGCATTAAAGTAGGAGATCATATTAATTTGATTGGGTCATTTCCTCAAAATGAATGACAGTCACGAGGTGAAGCATCAGACCGACCTTGAATGGCCAGTGTGTGATCAGATTAATAATCTCATCTGATCTGTCTCACTAGAGTGGATATCAGATGCCTGATCATTTGAGGCTGTTACTGATGTTGTTTTTATATTAGCATCGCAGCATAAACACGCGGTATTTCATACATACAGTACAAGAGAACTGGATAAATGCACTCAAATCTACACAACGCCACCTATAAGATGTTTAATATCAACTAACAACCTAAAAACACACGAATAATTCATTATAAGTCACATAAACATCAAATAAACCCCAGACCGCTCTAATCCATATTAGCAAAACAGCTAAATCTGCAGACGTTACAGCGCGATCACACGAACAGCGGATCTTTACCTGATTTCAGCGTGAACGAGATGAAGAGACGATTATTCAGTAGTTTTAACTCAGTAGTTTCCAAAGGATCAGTCCTAGGATTTGATATTCATAATGACACTACGGTGTTTCCAAAGGCTTCACTCACGGTCAGCTGATCGGCTGCTGTGATCTGCGCATGCGCAGCCACGGGCGACAGCGACACCTGGAGGTCTGGAGTCATTATGGCAGCTTCTTTTTCCACTTGTAGTACCAGTTCACTTCCAGAATGAAAATTCTGTCATCATTTACTCACCCTCCACTTGTTCCAAGCCTGTATGAGTTTCTTTCTTCTGTTGAACACAAAAGAAGATATTTTGAAAAATGTTGGTATCCGAACATTTATTAATATATTGATATTTCTTTTATTTTTTTATATGCTTTTTAGTAACTTTGTTATGTGCTTTTTTTTATTACTATTAGTTTTTGTTTTTCAAATATTGCTATTTAGGTGTTATTTATTTTTATCTCAGTATTAGTTTTTATTTATTTCCAGTGAGTGATTTTAGTTCATCTACTTAATAAAATCGAAATAAAATATTAAATATGAAAATATTTCATTTAAAATTTTCATTTAGTTTAAGTTTTCTAATATAATATTTATAGTTTTTTTTTTCAGCTTGATTTCAATTAACAAAAAAATTTTTTTTTATATTTTTTGTTCTGTTTTCAAAATTGTGCTTAAGCAATCGTAAAAAACTGTAATGCCAATAACCCTGATTTATTTCATATATATGATAAAAGCTCATTTGAAATATTAATCATAGCATATAAATAAATTATATATATATACAGTATATAATAAGTATACAAAAATTAAAAATTTTAAACAATACTAAAATTAAAAAAACAACATTTCAATATATACTTGTGTGTGTGTGTAAAATCAACAGCCAACTGCTACTTTTTTCATCACACAGTTGCACACCTTTATGATCCAGTCGCCTGTGAATTTATGAAGCTGACTTTTCCCTGGAGGTTAAAGGCAGGAATGCCCAGTCAGCAGCCCGACGAGGGAGGCACAGCGGTCTTTTTTTGGACAGGAGTCCCTCTTCCTGGCAGCGGGTGTCCCCCACCCTGAGTTCGAGGAAAAGCCCACAAAGGGATATGTTTATGGAGTTCAGTAGGTCTGGGGTGCATTGTTTGGGATACAATGCCGGGACTGTCTGGAGCCAAACCCCCAGATCAAACACAGGGTGGGCTGCCCACTGACTGGCCGGCGGCCAGACTGATAGGGACATGTCTGGGCACGCGTGCTCTAATCAGTCACCCGCCCGCCGGCCTGAGTGCCTGGGGAATAAGGAACACTGCTTGTTTAGTCTCTAGGGACGTCCAGCCCAGAGTCCAGGGTTCCAGTTTGTCCCAAGCTTTTTGTTATAACCCTTGCGTCCATTTCCTTAGTTTACTACATATGCACGAAACATGCAAATACACAACTTGAGGAACACAAAAGGATAGCAAGGTGATCGAGAAATGATTTCCAAAAATAATAGGTCCTCTGGGGCTTTGATCATAATATTTTGTCATTAATGGAACATCTCCAAAAATATATATATATTTTTTTATTTACTCACCGTTCTTTCCCAACATGGTGCTGTTCTTTTTTCTGTTGAAAACAAAAGCAGATTGCATGACAATAAAGTCAGAATTGTGACATATAAACTAGCAAGAAGAAAAGCCAGAACTGTGAGATGAGTTGCAATTACCTTTTTTATTTCTTATTCCACGGTGAAAAAAACCCAAAATTTCACGGTGTAAACTCAAAATTCAGAGAAAAAAAGTCAGAATTGTGAGACATAAACTAAGAGTTGCGAGATATAAACTCAGAATTGCAAGATAATCTCAGAATTGTGAAATAAAGTCAGAATTGCGAGATAAACTCAGAATTGTGATATATATTGTCAGAATTGCGAAATATAAAGTCAGAATGCGAGATATAAACTCAGAATTACAATATATAAACTTAGAATTGTGAGATAAAGTCAGAATTGTGAGATAAAGTCAGTATTGCGAGATATAAACTCAGAATTGTGAGATAGTTAGAATTGCCAGATAAGCTCAGAATTACAAGATATAAACTCAGAATTGTGAGATAAAGTCAGAATTGTGAGATAAAAACTCAGAATTGTGAGATAGATAAACTCAGAATTACAAGATATAAACTCAGAATTGTGAGATAAAGTCCGAATTGCAATATATGAACTCAGAATTTTAAGAATATAAGTTTAAAAATTCACAATTACTTTTTTTTTTTGTGGAGGAAATGGGCTTCCATACTTTTCCATGTAGTCTGACAGTTCATATTGTGGCATCTGTCAAGCTACAAAATGATGGGGAAAAAAACAACAACAACAACAACGTAACTATCAAAAAAGTAGAAGTAACTATCAAAAACAATCTTCTGAAGTCATATGCCTATTTTTCTGCAGTTCTCAAATCTAATTCTCTGTTCTTTGTATTCAAACTGAGAGACTAATCAAATTCCACAGAGTTAAAATCCAACTGATGTTCTTTTTGTCAGGATAAAGGTGAATATTTATTGAAAGGAGGTCAAGGAAATGGGTGAGTTCATTTGGGTGCTGTGTGCTGGGTGGAGAGAAGAAAGGTGACAGATAGTGACGGAAAACAAAAGATAAGCTCTATTGTTTTTGTTATAAACTCACTGTCTATCTATTTAGCCCACTGGCAATGACCTTCACATGTTTTTAACGGATAAAAATGGTGTTTAAATATAGTTGAAATGTAGCAAAGTCATAAAGCAATTTCCATTTACTTAATCTTTAACAATACAACTAGATGAACCCACCATTTTGTGCTTTCTAATGTGTCAGAACCCTGTAAAGCCTGTTTTTGTTGAGTATCGATACATCAGGTTTTTATGGATATTATTATAGTCTGATATAGTGAGAATATAGAGGAAAAAAACACAAACTGAGCAAAATTATACAGTATGGTGCAGATGCTGATATTCATATGTCCAAAATGTAAGATGAAATTCTGATGCTTATAATGTAAATTAATGAGATCTTTATACACTATAGCAGATACGTCACTCTATATCTCCAATAATATGTCTTAGTAAGATGAGATTGAAATGATCAAAACATAATGCAGTGCAATCCAATGATGACAGAAATGAACAAACGTTTCCCAAAAGCCTGATGATCATATTTGATCAGACTCACTGATTTTTCTAAAAAATTGATGTATGATAATCAAGCCAAAAGTGTTCATCTTGAAATATTACTAACAGTAACAAAGTTATTATTATGTGGAAATGTTCAGTAGCTTTTTTTTTTTTTTTTGTAATCAAGAGGTTTGTCTAAACAAGTATGAAAAATATTCACTCAACTAAAAAGTGTGACAACTAGCCCCGGTCTCCCCTATGATGTAATACTGTTGACATTTTCAACACTGTTTTTATTGTTTTATTCTCCCATCAGATTATCTGAAATACTTTAGATTATTGGAGAGTTCCTTTATTTTGCATTGTATTTGAGGCCTTTAAGCTCAGGAGAATTCTTGTTGCTCAATAGCAGTAGGGTGTTATTGCATATGGCAGGCGAACCACATGTCCTTCCAGATGCAGATCACCATTATACCAAGAACAATGGTTATCAAACACCGCCGTTCACTCCGAGCTGCTTTAGATGTTATGTTAGATTAGATGCCATATGCTCATTTATAGTCTAGAGGGAGCAGGCACAAAACTCGGAAGTGCTTTTGTGTGCTGCAAAAGAGAAACTTTCACTGACAGTGTAGTAGTCCGAGCAACATTGACGTGACTAAAACAAACAGAGCTATTGTGAAGTTCAATTGGCTCATTTGACATTCTGATGAAACTATTTTTGGTAAAAGGACTCAGCAATCGGAGAAAAGGGAACTACACAAAAGAGGAATTTGTGTCTGTAACATATCGTGGCACAGAAATGTTTAGGTTGACTTTTAGGTTGACTCTTCATGGGGACGTTTTTAACTAAAATACGAGTCCATAATCCATAATAACGCTTTCTCCAGTATAAAAGTGGTCTGGTCTGAATCAGGAGAGAAATCTGCACAGATCAAACAGTCCAAAACAGCAAATGTGTGGGTGGATTTTGATGTGAGAGACAACAAGAGATGGACTTTTTCACTGGAGAAAGTGTTATTATGGATTATGGACTATTTGAGCCAGAAACCACAAGCAAAAATGCATTAATGATGGATATGTTTCTTACAAACACACAGCTTTTGGCTTCTCCAGATGTTAACTGATGGACTGGAGTGGTGTGGATTACTTGTGGATTATTGTGATGTTTTTATCAGCTGTTTGGACTCTCGTTCTGACGGCACCCATTCACTGCAGAGCATCCACTGGTGAGCAAATGATGCAATGCTACATTTCTCCAAATCTGATCTCTACATCATGGTGTTACTATTGTCAAAAGTGCTATTTAAGTCAGCATCTTCATCAATTAGTCATTAGGTTTATGTGGTGAATCAGAACTTTGAATAGTTTGAAACCCTCAAGCGGAAAGTCATGAGAGAGTGAGAGCGAGAGAGAGAGAAAGAAAGAGAGAGAGAGAGAGAGAGCAGGGTAAACACGCCTCCCTCTATAAAATGTGGATGTTAGTGTGGTCACTAGATTAATTTCATCAGAAACTGGACACTGAAGCAGCAGCTCATCTATATGAAGAGAGCAAAATACTGAAGAGGACATTCTATCAGTCCAGACATTACCATACAGTGCAATAAATTCAGAATTATTTATAATGTTTTATCTGGAATCTCGCTATAAAAGTGCAAAATGGACAATGTTCTGACAGGAACTTTGTAGACGAGACGATGAAGGCTCTCAGGTATGAGATGACACACTTTCCTATCAATATCAATATATTTTAATATAACTATTACAATAAAACACCATCATGCTGATCTTATACTCATTATTTGGAGAAATTTAAATTAAGTAGCAAACAAATGAAAAGTTAAAAATTGTGTTATTTGAAGGTATTTGTATGCTATATGTATTATACTATATATATGTACTATAATACTATTTAGTATTAAGTTACTATTTGCCGTTTATGCTTTGCAACTGCATGCACTTGTCAATGTGTGAAGATTATCAACAAATAATCATGTAAACATGTATGTATATTATGTCTATGTAGAGCATTTGTCTGTATATGATTTTGTAATGATTAAATTGTGACTTAATTTGATTCATACTGTACAGTGATATCATTTAGAAACCATTTTTTATGTTAATGTAGCCTACTCTGAAAGAAATTGAAGATAGCAGTTCAAAATAATATGTTTATTGTTTGGTTTGTGACTGACTGCACTAGCATATAGATGGCCTCAAAGCTAACAGAAGTGGATTAGAAGAACAAAACAAAACTCTTGTTTTGATTCCTTCGCTCTCCTCGTCAAATTATTCAAACAAAAGCCCCGCCCCTTTCACCGCATAAATTAAGCCCCGCTCCTTCACTCGCTCATAATATTCAAACAGAAGCCCCGCCCCGTTCATGCGCTTTCACGCCTAATTAACATAACAGCCTCGCTTCCACACTCCCTTCATTACTTTATTTAAATTATCGACCCGCCTCTTTCACGCCTTCATCCCTCAACCTTCACAACCGACCTCATTCAGTGCCTGTAACTGTCCACACAGTCCGAGGCTCAGTGGATTAACACGGATATATGGCTCAAAACATTAAGGTTACCTCTCCTATCGGTGCTTTTATTGTCTTGTAAAAATTCCGCCGAAAAAGAGAAGACGTTTTACCTCAAATGCCGGCGATTTCTCCCGTGTAAGTAGCTCTGGTTCATAAGCTAACATGTATCTGTTAGCCTCTTGTTTATATTTGTAAATATTCGTGTTGTTTATGAACACTTGACTGCTTTCGGTCTGAATGAACTCGTTATGATTTAATGTTATTAAGATAAAGAGCGTTTGACTTGAATAAGTTAGCTGCCAGTTGGCTGAGTGACGGTTAGCAATAAATTATCGCGAATGTCGGTTGTGAAATAATCACAAATAAACACTAACGATGTCATTATTGATTAATAAATCAAGGAGTTTTTGTTAATCGCTAGAAAAAAAAAACATATGAGAAATTTGTATTATATCGCCGAAAAAGACTTGTGGAATTGGCGCTTGTTCCGGGTGTCTAATATCGATATTCATTGTATAAATTACTTTTGTATATGTACGTATTTAAATATATGAAAATATATATTTCTCAGCCCTATCCATCACACAAAATTTACTTTGAAAAAGTTTTTCTGTATGTCCATCCATACAGCTTATAAACGTCAATTAATGTTTTTTTTCCCTGAGATGTAATATTCTCTTTTTGTTTATCTGATTTTTTCTTTATATAATATATATGTAATTTTATTTGTTTATATATGTGTGTGTGTGTATAAGTTTTGTATTATATCGCCGAAAAAGACTTGTGGAATTGGCGCTTGTTCCGGGTGTCTAATATCGATATTCATTGTATAAATTACTTTTGTATATGTACGTATTTAAATATATGAAAATATATATTTCTCAGCCCTATCCATCACACAAAATTTACTTTGAAAAAGTTTTTCTGTATGTCCATCCATACAGCTTATAAACGTCAATTAATGTCTTTTTCCCGAGATGTAATATTCTCTTTTTGTTCATCTTATTTTTTCTTTATGTAATATATATGTATTTTTTATTTGTTTATATATGTGTGTGTGTGTGTATAATCTATTTAAATATAATATATATTTTATTATATTTAAATTATGCTAAATGTATAAAATATTATATTTAAAATACCTAAAAATATAAAATAAACTAGGAATAAAAATGCATTTTATGTAGGGCTGTGCAATTAATCGTACCGGCTTTACTGACGAGATGCGCATGACAATCAATTGCACAGCCCTAATTTTATGTATATAGTATTTTTTTTATTTCTACTTTTATATACTTTAACAGTGACGCTGATTGTTCTGCTCCAGGTATATATTCTTTGACGCGCCTCATTTATGATATATATTTTATTTTGCAGGTGTATGTGAACTACGAGAACAGCTTAGGGGCTTCTGTCTACCGTGAGCAGTTCAATTTCAACGCGGAGCCCCCTTGGGATCCTAGCTGATAGCTGGAGAGGTCGACCTCTGACCTATTCCTGTAGGTTCACATAGCTGTAACCTCACTTCCGGTGTGCTACTGTATACTTACATGAAGCTTCGAGTGCGACCGGAAGTCCTCATTTTAGTCATACTGCCCACCCTGACTAAGCAGTTTCGGTCTGTAGCTGTTTTTAAACCTGCTTTGAGAATGGATTGCCAAGGTCAGTGGAAGTTGGCGACTCTTCTGACCTGATATATATAAATAATGTGTGGAGAGGATGCTATCAGAATGTTATTAGTGTGTATATGTAAATAAAACTTCTCTATATATTTAAATACATGACTGACAAGCTTGTGTGTAATAATTGCTCATGCCCTATCATTCACATAAGCTTGCATTTATTTATTTTGTTTTTGGTCTGTCTTGTGTTTGCAGTGGATATCGCTAGGACCCAAGAGCTCTGAGGCTTCTCATAAATAGGTGACCTGCTTTATGCCAGTCAGAACATCAGATTACGGATGAGAATGAAGGGATTTCTGGATGAACCACGCTTTTCTGTTGAGCTGCTGGAAGGAAGCGCAGCTCTCCGAGGTTTGATCGATAAACACATCCATGATCAAACTCTTGTAAGTATAAAAAGGGAATTCTGCTTTGTTTTCGATTATTGTGCCTTTTCTCTTCATCCCAAAGCATGTTGTATGTTGTTTTTTCTTTAGGCACTGAAGAGTGCATTTTTTGTGGCTGACTTGGGGGTGATTGTGCGGCAGCAAGTTCGCTGGAGAACTAAAATGGACCCGATTCAGCCTTTCTACACGGTCAAGAGCAACAGCAGCCCTGTGGTTGTTGAAATCCTGGCTGCTCTTGGAACTGGCTTTGTTTGTTCAAACAAGGTGAATATAAAGTATAAAATATGTCTCATCTCCTCTCACTAAAACTAGATTACTCGGTGTCCTAAAATAGCATTCCGGTTCTGTCTTAAAGCTATTTTTAAAATATATTATTACTTTTATTAGTTGCTTTCTGTGTGTCATCTGTTTTGGCTCCTTTGCTTGTCTTTCAGCATGAGCTGGACTTAGTGAAGGGCTTTGGCGTCCCGTCTCAGGACATCATTCTCGGCGGCACGTGTAAACAGCTCTCTCATATCAAATACGCAGCCAAACACAACATCTCCCTCCTGGTTTGTGATAATGAGGCAGAGCTGCGGAAGATTGCACGATGTCATCCCAAAACAAAGTGAGTGATGTGGTCACACTGCACTTACGAGGCTCATCACAATACAAACATCTGCAGTGAAACGTCACAGTTCTCTGTTTAGTAGGGGTGGGAATATTTAGAAACCTCACAATCCGATTCTAAAACGTTCCTTGATTTACATGTTTGTTGGTTTGTTTGTTTTATAATAGGTGTACTAACATCGAATATTAATTTTGTGTGTTAAAATTTGTTAATTTACTTATATAAGTTCTAAAGTACTTTTTAAAAAATTATAAATTAATGATAAATCAAACCAATTGTACACAAAGCTTAGTTCCGCCATGAAATTAAAAAAAGTATTTTCGACTTCTGACATTTTTTTTCTCACAATTCTGACTTTTCCACAATTCTAAAAAAAAAAAAAAAAAACGACTCAACTGTGAGATAAAAAGTTGCAATTACCTTTTAAATTTTTTTGTTTATATCTTGCCATTCTGACTTTTTTTCTTAGAATTGCAAGAAAAAAAGTCAGAACAGGGTTCCCACGCGTCCTAATTTATATATATTATATATTACTTTATGGCGTGATCCTTGTCTTTTATTCCCGCTGTAATTAAATAGAAAATGTCCTGGAAAAGTCCTCGAAGTCCTGGAAAATGATCACTGAAAATGAGTGGGAACTCTGCAGAATTGTGAGAAAAAGTCGACAACAAAGAACCGTAAACATGCAAATTATTCAAATATTGAGAAAAAAAACAAAAAAAAACAATTGTCTTTTTTTTTGCCATTCTGAAAAAAAAAAAAGTCTTTAATTGTGAGAGAAAAAGTGGCAATTAAATTTTTTTTTTATTACTTAAAAATAAAAAAGCTTGCCACTGTTCTCACAATTCTGACTCCTTTTCTTACAGTTGCGAGTGTCTCACAATTCTCTCTCTCTCTCTCTCTCGCTCTTTTTTTATTTTTGCTCAGAATTGCAGTTTGTCTAGAATTATATCTGGCATGTGTAGAATTGCAAGGAAAAAAGTCAGAATTGTCAGATTAAAAAGTCTCAATTGCCTTTATTTTATTCTTTGGTGGAAATAAGCTTCAATAATTGTATGTTAAGCATTAATAACAAACTAAATACAGCTTCAAAACATACAAGCAAATATAAAGCAATAAAGAAACACATTATACTATCTAAAAGTTGTCCAGACAAGGGCAGTCAGTGAGGGTTTTTTTCTATGTTATTGCTGTTTGATTATTACTGATGGTGTAATCGACAGCGGCAGCTCTGATAGGCTGCATTCGCACTAATGCATTGGATTTTTTTAATACTAACCCTCATCTTTTTGAACTGGTTTTCTGTAATAGGGTGTTGCTGCTGTTGACATCGGAGAGCTGTTGCGAGCGTGAGGAGACGGCCATACCGTTCGGCTCCACGCTGAAGGACTGCAGACATCTGCTGGAGAGTGCCAGAGAGCTCAGCCTGCACATTACAGGAGTCAAGTGAGTCTCGCTTGAGTTTTGAGAGAATTCTCAATACGACTGGAGTCATTTATGAATTACATTAGCCTCAAAAAGTGTTTGGACATGTCACCATTTCTAATGTCTTTGTAGGGGTGTGTGATATGTATTGTTTTAACAATGTGGAGGCTGACATTATAGAGTATGTCTCTGATTTTACAAAAAAAACAAAAAAACAGGCCTTGAGAGTACAGCCGTTCAGTAAACAAGAAGATAATATTGTTTTTACTCTGTTTTTCCAACGAAAATAGTCCCAAACAAAGCAGCAATGAATCAGTGATTCATTCGTTAAGACAGACCAATGAATGAATTAGCCTTTGAGCAAATTGGTTTAGTAAATGACTCAATGACTTGTTAAGACACAGATACAGATTTACACAGATACACACAGGAGCGTTTGAAAGCTGCGTCTGTCAGCAGATCCTTAAAGGCAGAGTAAGTGATTTCTGGTAGCCAATGTTGATATTTGAAATCACCAAAACAAACACGCACCTACCCCAAAAGGGTCTTGCCCCTATTTTGATAGCTCCGCCCCACATATACGTACGCAACCCAGGCAACGATTAGTTCTGTGAAACAAAGCAAAACCAATGTTATATCGTGTCTATGGACGTGAGCGGCGCGGCTCAACAAATCCCCGACAGAAAACTGCTGCCGGGTTCTATTTATGACGTGCTGACACAAATTTCAAATGGTTTTCATCGGTCGTTTGATCGCGTCCAGTGTAGGCAGACTTTAGCTGTTGTAGACACGGTGTTACTCACCTATTGAGAAGAAACAAAAGCAACCTCGGCGTCCGATCGCAGGCCTCCGCTCCTTGAGTTCTCTCCAGCGCTGGAAAGCTGATCCGATATTTACACGGGTCCTACTTCTTGCCTTATCGTTCCGCAGACGTTTTCCTCTTTTGTTTTTTATCCGCCATCTCTATCTTTCTGTCGCTCGGCTCGGCTAATGTCCGTCCCATGCACTGAAAGCTCTCTCCTCCACATCACGAGTAGACACGCCCCTTATTGCTGATTGGCTACAAGTTTGTTTTGCGATTCGGCCCGAATCAGTTTTCTAAAGTGTTTTTGAAAAATCACTTACTCTGCCTTTAATATATCTGCTCATACACGGATCCGCTGATTCAATATTATATCTTCAGTATTAAATTTTTTAACAATCTAATTCGTACTGTTTTATGATTACAAAATTTTAATTTACTGCGTTTTCTAGTACAAAAGATAATATTATGATCACTAATAGCATATTCAATTACTCCTTTCTGGGAAATATACTTTACATCCGATACCAAAATAAGATCAATGGTACTTTCCCAACCTTCCCAAACTCTGGTAGATTTCTTTATAATTTGGGTTAAATGGAATAATTTACATAATGACTGCAGAGCGTTGAAATTGTCCCCTATTCTTTTAGATATATTTGTGTTAAAATCCCCCATAATAATACATTATTTTGTCAGATCGTCATTATAATTTTTTAAAACATACTCAAGACCCTCATAAAAATTGTTTTGACTGGGTGGAGGATAACATACTCCAAACAGCATTGGTTTAGTTGCAGGCAACAATAAATCCATAAACAATAACTCTTGCTCAACATTAATATCTAACGCATTAAAATTAATATCCGATCTAATAAAAATACAAACACCTCATTGTCTTTTACAATCCATCCTAATAACATTATAATTGTCTGTTCTAATTTCATTATTAGTTACTGACGAATCTAACCATGTTTCTAAATCCCCGCTTTACAATTCTTAAGTAAGCACCTTATTTCATCGATCTTAGGTAATAAACTTCTTACATTTAAATGCACGAAATGTAAACCTTTTACGGTAAAATAGTCCTCAAACAAAGGTAGGATATGTTATTAGCCATGCTGTTAATATTTGGATCCATATCACTACATGACTAGGGCTGGGTATCGATTCAGATGTCCCGATTCGATTCGATTCTCTATTTTTTTTTATTACATTCAGTGAATATAGTTTTAATACAAATGCTATTGATATTTCTAAAAAATGAACAGTAAATATCAGTTTACAAATGGTGAATTAATAAAAAGAAATTAAGAACCACATGCCTGTATTTTAAACCTATTCTTTTTTTTGTATAGGGTCCTTTTTTAAACAATAATAGGGCCCTATAGTATGGCCATGATAAGCGCTGAATGAATGACAGGCTTTCTGTTATAACATCGCGCAAGGTAAATAAGGGTGACATCTAGTGGAGAAGACTAATGATAAGATTCATGTTAATCAGATCTTGTTTTAAATGTGTGCTGAAATAAATACTGGAAAAGATCGATTCGCGGCTTTTGAGAATCGATATCGAATCGATGTCATTTTAAAAAAAACGATTAATCGGAAAATCGATTTTTTTTTTGCCCAGCCCTAGACATGACGCTTGTACCTGAGTTACGTTCAGCCAAGTACGATCCGGAATCCAAAACTTGACCTTTGTTAAAACCAGGACAAACTTCCCAATTAGGACCTGGACATGGGTGAATGTCTCCTGACAATAACAGGCGTAGGATGATAATGAATTTTCCGGCGCTGGAGTGGTGTTTTGAGATGGAGGGCCTGGACGAGTGCAGATAAATAATATTCCGCCCGTAACTATATGACATCACGTCGCATCGTTCTTCAGATAAAACATTAAAATACTGCTTATTATCAGAAAATGCTTCGCTTGATGGACACAAATTCCAAACAATAATAAACAGCGAAGCCAAAATCATAATGCCGTGCCATCTATAATTACATATATATATTATATAGTTTCCTATGTCATTGCATTAGACATTAAAGCTAGTGTGTAAACAAATGATGATGGAGCTTTTCTCAGAATGAACTTTATTTTTCACTAGGACAGGCTCTAATGAGTCATGCTCAGTTACGCCAAGGACATTTATAAAGAAGTAAATGAGGTATGTTTTGATTTCATGCTTTGCTCACAGATTCAACATTCCCAGTTGTTGTCAGGATGCACAAGCATTCTCTCGTGCTGTTTCTGACGCCCGCTGTGTCTTTGATATGGGGGTGAGTCATCGCTCATGCAGTCATGGATCGAATTCTGATCTGATTGTGCCATGAGCTTCCCTACTGAACCCAGAGGGAATGATCTTTATTTATCTAAATGTCACTTTCACTATTTATTTCCCCCTCGGAAACGTGTTCTAAATGAATCTGATCTTAGGAGGAGCTTGGCTTTGAGATGAATATTCTGGACGTCGGAGGCGGCTTTGATGGAAGTGAGGCGCAGTTAGACAAGGTACTGTATTCTGCTGTGCTTTTGTAAGCTATTTCTTGTATTTATGTGTTTTTTTCCCCGCTGAGCTTCTAGTGTTGTTTTTGTATGCAGGTTAACCAGATGCTGAAACCCATGCTGGACATGTATTTTCCTCTCTCGACCGGCTTGTCGCTCATCGCTGAACCCGGAGTTTATTATGTGTCATCTGCCTTCACGCTGGCCATGAATATAATCGCTAAGAAAAACGTGGCTCGTGATTTCAGTGGTCAACCACACAGTGAGTACTAGTCAATATTTATATCAGATATTCATGATATACCGTGGGTTTTATTTTGCTGGAGATACATTTGGATAAATATTGAATCATCAAAAGGGTAAATAAATGTATGGTGACACTTTTATTTTTTTTGCGTTTTACGTTATGTGTACACTATAGTGATAACAGTCAATGATGCATAATTACAACCAACTAACCCTAAACTAAACTAACCCTATTGTAAGTACATGTTGGTAAAGTATTATATATATTAATTAATTACAATTATATATATTATAAAAATATCATGTTAAATTTTATATATATATATATATAAAATTTTTTATATTTTTTATATATATTTTCATTTATATTTAAAAATACTTGTAACATATTATATTACAATTTTATTTTGCAGTATCGCCCAACCTTAATGTAAATATTAAATAAAATCCCACTGCATGTCTCATAGGTGATACACTGATCATAATGTGTTTATTAAACTCATGTTTTTGTTTTTCAGATGCACTGTCTGCAAATGATGAGCCTGAGTTTCTCTACTACATGAACGATGGGGTTTATGGGACTTTTGCCAATAAGCTGCTTTGTGAAGATTCAGTATCAATGCCTTCGGCACACAAGGTAAATATTTCTCTCTTTCTCTTAAATTTAATGTGACATTGATCCAATGCATAAACATCAGCAAACATTTAAAGATAATTTTTTGTGTCTGCACCTCCATGAAAAGACATTTAAAAAAACATTTCATACATGCAATGGCTTTAAATACAACATACATCTGAGCATTTTTTTGGCCTCTGAATAAAAGCACTCTGTAAGACATGTTTCTACGATTATGTAGGGCTGGACAATAATTCAATATCAGTATGTATCGGGATATAATTTTTTTCAATAACGGTGATATGATTTTTAAACACATTTCCGATATTTCGATATACATTACCAGTTTCCCATACATTGATTTATTTGTGCCGTTTGACTTCGTTGAATATTTCAGATAAATAGTGTTCATATCGATATCAGAATTATATCGTACCGACCGAAATTAAGAAATATATCGTGGTATCAATTTTGGCCATGTCGTCCAGCCCTACGATTATGTGTCAATAATTTTTTTTCATTCGTCAAAAAAATACGAATTTCGAATATTCGTCGAATAAAAAAAAAAAATCCACATTTG
>NW_015664185.1:364431-365786 GCF_001515625.1 Sinocyclocheilus rhinocerous | reverse complement strand
GTGTGGAGAAGATGTTGTTTACGTCAAAACTGAAACCAAGCCGTTCACACAGAACGCATATTTTATAGAGGGACATCTATCAGCGTTGCACTCGCGTCTTGTACAAGAGAGCCGCATGTTAAGAAAGCCATGTAAAATTAATGTAAGTTCAACTTTTAAAAAACATGTCTCATTTATTTTTATTGTTTAAGCAACTTTATTAATTATATATGGTTTTTAAACATTATGCACTTTTTTTCAAAGATAGTCGTGTTATTTTATTACACTTTGAAGAAACGTGCATAATATTTTGCTCGATGCGTCCTCTTGTGGCCTCAGGAGAGAAGCCAAAAGCTTTTTTTCCCCCTAACTGAAATTTATGCCTTTTAAATTCGAATAGAATTCGAATTTAGTTTTTCAGTCATTTTGACAGCCCTAATTATGTGTGCGAGCTGCTTCTTTTGTTGGACCAAGAAAGATTTTAAAAGATTTGAGCATCATCTTCTGTCATTAAAACCATCACAGGCCAGTGCTTTAGTCAGTAGATTGTTAAAGCTGATCATGTGTAATGTGGGTTTTTGTCAGGAGGTGAGCGCAGAAGAGCCGCTGTTCTCCAGCAGTCTGTGGGGTCCGTCTGCTGATGATCTGGATCAGGTGGTGGAGCGATGTCTGCTGCCGGAGCTCAGTGTCGGAGACTGGCTGCTTTTCAGCAACGCAGGGGCCAACGGTCTGGGGGCCACATTCACTAACGGAGAGGAACACAAACCGCCCGTCTTCTACTGCATCACTGAATGCGACTGGTACAATGTCACTTTATCTGGAATTTTAAACCCAGTGCATTTGTTTTGGTTTTTAATCAAGTTGTTTTTCCTGCTGCAGGCAACAGGTTCATAACTCTGGCGTCACTTTGGACGCGAGGATGAAGAACCTCTCTGTGGTACCATGCGGCTTGCAACCAAACATATCCAAGGCGTCCGTTTCCACCCCGGCGTAACATAAAGCCACTTATTAATGTCATTATCTCGACTGACTTTAAGCACTTAAGAACCTAGAATCTTCTAAGAAGCTTCAGTTGCTTTGAAGAAGTTTGGCTGGGACCAGAGCTGAAGAAGTGTTGTTGACCAGAACAACTTCATAGCCATCACATCTGATGGATAAACCGCAAATAGGTGCGATTAGCTTTAACAAATGGGACTGTTGGCGTTTACAGATACACTTAATTATATTCAAGTCCGTTTTATAAATATGTATACACATATAGTATTTCCACTTACTAATGGAATCAGTCATGTACTAAGTTATTTATTAAACCTCGAGTCTAGTTTCATGACATCATCAGATGCTTTTAAAGAAACATGCACTTGTTTTTTGTTATT
>NW_015664185.1:360252-363981 GCF_001515625.1 Sinocyclocheilus rhinocerous | reverse complement strand
CTTGCGAAATCAAAATGACGGCGCCGTGGGTGGTTGTCGCTTGATTAAGGGGCGGTAATATTATAATGAGATCCCTTTGCCACGTCACTAGGGGAGTGAAATCAGACGTGCTCGTTTTCTCAGAAGCTTGCAGAAAAAGGCTTACCTAACAAAGTGATTGGGTTAATCTTTTTCACGTTTCCTTGGTTGGTAGATGCACCAGGGACCTGATTATAGCACTTAAAACCTGGAAAAGTCAGATTTTCATGATATGTCATCTTTAACACAAGTATGCTAATGCAGACACCAAGTGCAAACATCTGGTCCAGTTGCTTGCATTGCATTGACAAGCAAGTTTTTGCATTTAAATGAAAGATGACGTGTGCGGTTGCATTTCATAATGCAGTATTGCACAAAAATGGGAAGTGTCTGCTTTCACATACTTGTGTAGTTTGTTTCGGGCCTTTTCTAAGCAGTAGTCAACAAGTGTCATGCTGCGCATTATCTCAGCGTTGCACATGTGTTCTGTCCAGGACGTCTCTGGTGTTGTGCAAGTATGTCTGAGAATGTGTTGAAGACGGTTGGAGCAAGTGCTGCTGGTTGAAGTGAGCGGAAGCTCTTATGTTGCTCTTTACCTGCAAGATCCAGGCAAGTGAAAGCAATAAACTGTGCAACATAGAACCGGAATTAGACGAATGAAATGTTTGTTCAGTGTCAGAGCATAAACCATAGACTGGTTGCTGTTTACAGCATTTACCTTTTCTTGACAAAGTTTTTGTGTCAATAAAATGGTATTAATGGCCTTGTGGATTCACTTTGCCTTTTTAATGTCTGGTACAACGTTGCATTTACTCTTCACTATTAAACACGAGTGAACAAATTTCTTGATTATAGATTAATATGCCTTGTAAGGATAAAAGAAACTCAGGAAACTCAGATACTTTGATCTCGTGAGGCATCCTAAATAACAGAGATTCCTAATGAACGAGAAAATACAAAGTAAAGAGTTAACTAGAATAATCAAATGTCAGAATAATTAGAGACCGACAAACAACCAATTTGCCTTTCAACCTAAATTCGAGGTAATACTAAAATGGGGTCAGATTAGATAATAAAATGGAGTCAGATTTCAGTTCAACCTAAATTGAATAACTCTGCGCGCTGAAAAGACCGAACACGCAAGTGACCTTCATCCACCACTGGATACCTTCCTTGGGCCAAGTGTGTGGACCTTACACCTTGTAGGCTTCACATATACAAAAATATGTTGGTAAGCTAATTCATTTAAAAAAAGCCTCTTATTTATTTATATATGCAACAAAAAATAAACAGTTCAATCTGATGGCACCCCATTTAGATACTAACAAAAAAATATACTTTATAACAATGGCCTATTAGGTAGTGTTAATAGGTTACACATAACAGTTAATAAAATGTTCATTGTTTGTTCATGTTAGCGCAAGTCCAAACCTGAAACAGCTTTTGATTTTTTTAATGTATTAATGTTAATATCAACATTTAATAAGATAACACTGATAATAAGAAATGTTTCTTGAACAGCAAATCAGCATATTAGAATTATTTCTGAAGTACTATTGTGAAATATTATTACAATTTCAAATAACTGTTTCCTATGTGAATATCTGTTCAAATGTAATTTATTCCTGTGATCAAATCAGAATTTTCAGCATCATTACTCCAGTCTTCAGTGTCACATGATCCTGAAAATCCAAAATATTTCCGTTTCAAATAAATGCTGTTTTTCAAAGAATCTAAAGTTTCCACAAAAATATGAAGCACAACTGTTTTCAACATTGATAATAATCAGAAATGTTTGTTGAGCAGCAAATCAGCATATTATACTGATTTCTGAAGATCATGTGACACTGAAGACTGCAGTAATGATGCTGAAAATTCAGCTTAGATCACAGAAATAAATTATATTTTAACAGATCTTCGCATAGAAAACAGCTATTTTAAATTGTAATAATATTTCACAATTTTACTGTATTTTTGATTAAACAAATGCAGCTTTGATGAGCAGAAGAGACTAATTTCAAAACCATTAAGAAGTCCTAATGATTCCAAACTTTGGAACAGTAGTGTACATACAGTATATAAACAATTAAACCGTTAGAGATGTGAAGGACTCTCTGTCAGCTCTCAGTTTTGGGTGCCAGAGGCTGCAGGCTGTGACAGACCGCACTGATGTTGTGAAGACGATAAACCTCCTTCTGCCACACTGCCGATCTCCTGGCTGTTATATGGCGGCGTGCGTGTTTTGCCAGGTGGTCGCTGCGCACAAAGCGGCTGTGGCAAACCGGACAGGAGAAACGCTTCTCTCCTGTGTGCGTGCGGCGATGACGAGACAGTTCATCAGACCTGGCAAACCGCCGTAAGCAGCCGTCCCAACAGCATCTGAACGGCTTCTCACCTGCTCGGAGAAAACAGTAAACCAGACTCTGGTGTGAGGTTGTCACTTTGTTTCTGCAGGTCTTAAAAGGTCTTAATTCACCCGTCCACAAATTAAGACCTTATAAAGGTCTTAAAACAGAGCAGAAAGTCTTACATTCATACAGTCATGGCATTAGATGGTGAATGCACTGCAAAAATATGAATATCTCCCCCCTAAGGGTTTTGGTTTTGTGTTCCGACGCAAATATCTAAACAGCTTTAAATCAACATACATTTACTTGAGATGCAAACTGTTAATTATAATAGTATATCAATGATACTAAAAGAACACAGTCTAGTGGTTAGGAGCTGAGGTATTCAAGCATTAAGCTACCGTAATTATTTAATTTATTATTTATTGTTTTTATTTGTAAAATAAATTTAAAAGAAATGGAGATCTGTTGTATTTTTAAATGTTTCCTTATATTTGTTCCTTAAATTGTCTTTACTTGGTCTTAAAAAGTCTTTAAAATGTCTTGTATTTCATAAACCCAAAGTAAGAATCTGCTGAGAAGCACTGATCTAAATCCTGCTAACAATAAAAATGCTTTACGTGTCAGTGTGATAGAAGCATCTTCTCTGTACCTGTGTGTGTTCTCTGGTGTGAGGTTGTCACTTTGTTTCTGCAGGTCTTAAAAGGTCTTAATTCACCCGTCCACAAATTAAGACCTTATAAAGGTCTTAAAACAGAGCAGAAAGTCTTACATTCATACAGTCATGGCATTAGATGGTGAATGCACTGCAAAAATATGAATATCTCCCCCCTAAGGGTTTTGGTTTTGTGTTCCGACGCAAATATCTAAACAGCTTTAAATCAACATACATTTACTTGAGATGCAAACTGAACAAATAAAGCCTTGTTTCTGAGAAACTGAACAAATCCAAGTTAATTTATGCTTAAAACAAGAACAAATATCTGTCAGTGGGGAATGAAAACTTGTTTTCCCTTTGAATTAAGTTGATTTTTCTGAGCCTTTTGATGGATATTTGATCTTGTTTTAATCATAAACTCACTTCATTTTGTTCAGTTTCTCAGAAAACAAGACTTCTAATGTCATTTTGCTTCTCAAGTAAATGCGTCTTGATTTAGAAATCTTTAGATATTTGAATACGTTTTTTGCAGTGTGATCAGAAGGTACAGTAAAAGTTATTTCTATATTCTAGTGGCTGGGCTATTATTATAGTTAACTAAAACCATTTTGAAAAATATAAAGTAAATGTCAACTGAACTGAAGAAAAAAATAGTATATATATATATATATATATACATATTATTTTTTTTTTAATAAGTCTTTA
>NW_015664185.1:356470-359754 GCF_001515625.1 Sinocyclocheilus rhinocerous | reverse complement strand
TAAATAAAATTAATTATAATAGTATATCAATGATACTAAAAGAACACAGTCTAGTGGTTAGGAGCTGAGGTATTCAAGCATTAAGCTACCGTAATTATTTAATTTATTATTTATTGTTTTTATTTGTAAAATAAATTTAAAAGAAATGGAGATCTGTTGTATTTTTAAATGTTTCCTTATATTTGTTCCTTAAATTGTCTTTACTTGGTCTTAAAAAGTCTTTAAAATGTCTTGTATTTCATAAACCCAAAGTAAGAATCTGCTGAGAAGCACTGATCTAAATCCTGCTAACAATAAAAATGCTTTACGTGTCAGTGTGATAGAAGCATCTTCTCTGTACCTGTGTGTGTTCTCAGGTGTGCTTTCAGGTGGGAGCTTTTGAAGTATGTTTTCCCACAGTCGGGATGGGTGCAGATGTGATTGCGGGGCCGTGACGGGACGGCTCCAGATGCGGGGCTGTTTGCGGACGAGTCGCGGGCTGGAGCGGGAGCGATGGCGGTGAACTTCAAACCCAATGAAGGTGCTGTGACTGTTTGTTTAGGGGGCAGAATCACCACGACTGAAGATTTGGCCACAAACACCACAGACGCCAGAGGAGGAAGCATCTGGAAGACTGAAAGCGCTGGCGAGTTTCCAGACGGAGAATCCGACAGCGCTGCAGCAGGGGCTGATGGGGGATCTGCTGAAGATCTGAGCGGATCACGATAGGTGTCTGACGTGTGCCGGATCACACTGACCGCTTGAGATCTGGCCTCCGGTGAAGCCGTGACCCCTGACCCCAGGTGCAGGTCGCTGTCGGGGCTGTACGGTGGAGTCATGCATGACATTACCTAAAAAAATACAACCAGTTCATGACTGTTTCTACATAGGAATTAATGAAACCGGTTTGGCCCGATTACTGTATTTACATTTATGGGTGAATCTCACAAAAACATGTTCAGGTCATATTGTGCCATTATTTTCATGCATCTCTCATTATTGTAACCTAGATGTTTTAGTTTTGAGTTTTGGCCATTTCAGTCAGAATCTCATTAGATTACTGAAATGCAGTCCTTTTATTACTGTATTTTCCTTATTACTGTACTACAATGAGTTTTACGGCATACAGGTAAAATTACTACTGGACCTCACACTAATAGATGATCAAACTAATAGATCTCACCATATTTTCCCCAGTTGATAAGACAATTGTTTTGTATCTGTTTTCTGAAATGTTATGTTTAAATATGCAAATGAGGCATTAAATCATTAATGAGGCATCTAATTAAATATGCACTAATTTGCAAACATTTCCAAGACATAAATCTGAATGTTTATCAGTGTCATTTAATCACTTGGATATTATAGTTTTTATTATTATTTCGAATAAGTTTTTATTTTTATATTTTCTGTTTTCACTTTAGTTTTATTTGTCTATTTATAATGCTTATAATATGTCTATAGATTTTTTAATTTTTTTCAGTTTTAGTTATTTTAGTACATGAAGTTTTTTTCTATTTTTACACCGAGGTTTATTTTATATTTTATTTTATTTGAAGGAACAATGGTTTTAGTCGTAGTCTTAGTTAACTATAATAACCCATATATATATATATATGTTTTTTTTTTTTTTTCCCTCCACAAATTGACTATTTGCATGACTTCACAAAGTAGAAATGCAAAATGTAATACTTTTTAAAATTATAATAATGTTTTATGTTTAATACCTTTCTAAAAATCAAGGCAGTTTTATAAAAATTATTGCAATTCATGATTTTAATCAATCTGAACACTGGATGAAGCCAGGATCAAAATTATAGTTTGATTTTGTTGACATATTAGAGTCAGAGTTTTTAAATATCTTTTTTACCACTCCATAAATCAGAAAATATATGTGTTGTTCATTGTTTTGTACATTTTCAACATATTTTTAGGAATAAAATGTTTATATTTATATATAGCAGGCAAATGAAACCCTTCAGAATATAGATAGGAATAAAACTGTACAGTTTAGTGAATGTAGGTGCTGTTGAAATGGAGAAACAAACTCACAGCCTTTAAAGATATGAATTGGAATTGAAATCTACAGATGTAAATAGATTAATGCAATAAAATAAACACTTTAAAATGTATTTTGGATGTGCATGAAAAAAAAAACATTGGCTTTGTCTGTAGTGTCTTGCCTTAATTTAAATCTGAACAAATGCAGTGCAAAAACATATGCATCAATACTTTACAGTTTAAATGGTATATCATTTGTTTACATTACAACAGTGAGGTTTAGATTTGCATAAGGCTTTTGTATTACAGTATTAAGAATTATGGGGGTAGATATTGTTTGGAACATGACCTGGATGTGTTTGTGAGCTTCACCTTTGTGTCGGGTCTCACTCACAGAGGTCGACTGGAGGAAATCAGCAGCGAAGGGATCTTCACACACATCAGAGGACGCTGTCAAAGCACGAAACTCCCTCTGCTGGAGGTTCATGGACATCAGGGCCTCCACAGCTTCTGAATATCTCCCGTCTGAATCTGAGCACGCCACAGGCTGCTAGATGTGACAAAAGGAAATTAAGTGCATTACCATAATTCATTATTATGGTTACACTTTATGTTAAGGTGTCATTGTTACAGTGTAATTATACATATAAGTACTGAGTAATATTAATTAACTACATGTACTTACTATATGGTTAGGGTTGGGCTCCTAGGGTTACTTGCATGTAATTATGCATAATTAATTATTATAATAGTACGTACATGTAACGTGTAACAAGCACACCTTAAAATAAAGTGTTACCATTATTAGCTTTTCATTAAACTCACAAACCTCAGTTTGGGAAACCTTGATGTAATATAATGTTTAATGCACTTCATGCTGTTCATAACAGCAATGGAATAGATTTTCTTTATGTATTTTTATATGAATATGGTACAAGATTATCCTATTTACATCAATGTGATAAACGAGTTGGATCCAAAGTAATCTAAAAGTAGTCTGATTAGATTACCTAAAATGTGTAATGTAATGGATTACATTATACAATTTTTGTAATTTAAAATCAGTAACAGAACTATATATATATATATTTGTATTTTAGGGCTGTCAAAAAAATTCGAATTTCGAATATTCGTCTAATTTAAAATAAAAATCCACATTCGAATGCAAAAACGAATTTTAAGTGTGCGTTAAAGAGGCAGCCTTATCAGTGGCGCACGAGATACGATGATGACGATGTAAGTGTCATTGCATTTTAATGTTTTTGTCAGCCTATTCAGTTGAAGCCACTAGATGCGGCGCTGCT
>NW_015664185.1:336209-356077 GCF_001515625.1 Sinocyclocheilus rhinocerous | reverse complement strand
ATATTTTGCTCGATGCGCCCTCTTGTGGCCTCAGGAGAGAATCCAAAAGCTTTTCTTCACCCTAACTGAAATTATGCATTTTAAATTCAAATACAATTCGAATTTTTATAATATTTAAGTACAAAATTCGAATTTAGTTTTTCAGCCATTTTGACAGCCCTATTAAATAAATATATATATATATTTACTCCTTTGCCAATTTGCATAACTTCACTAACAAATGTAATATATATATATATATATATATAATCATAATTATTTTTTAATTAGTTTTGACCAATATTATTCAAAATCAGCTTTTTATAAACATACTAAATAAATATAATAGGAAAAATAAGAAAAAGGAAGCATAATATCTGCACCTCGGAAAATTAAACATGAAATATGAAATAATATGAAAAACGGATTATTTTTATTTATAGCAGATCAAATTAAAATGAAGTATTAAGTACACAAATGCAATTGGTTTTACTTACGCTTTTAGATATGGATGTCATACTGATGCTGCATTACTTCTCTCGTTTATCACTCTGCCTGAAGCCTCATTATGATAAATACTGTCACTGTCTCTGGAACTTGGATTCATTCACATATTTCAGAAAGCCGAGCTGGGCCGTCGAGGTCGTGGTTTCGCCTCCAGCCAATCATCGGCAAAGGTGTGCGGAGCGTCAGCCAATCAGGAGAGCGCGTCGCTGCGTGATCGGCGGCTGACCGGCGCGGTGTGTGCGGGTGGTGCAGTCGGTCAGCTGTGTGTGCAGGAGACTGATGCTCGGATATTTAAGGCGATCCCTGCGGAACCTGATTCAGCTCGGGCATTTACTCACATGTTTTACTCAGCGACCATTAAGAAGCCTCGATTTTATTCATAACGCTGTGCAATATCTTCCGTTATTTCATCATTGCACCATAATATCATTAAACCAATGTTAAACCTACTTTCTACTAACTTCGGGCTGCTATTAATCTATCTATCTATCTATCTATCTATCTCTATCTTTGTTTTATACAACTTCAAAAATTGAATTTTACTATATATATATATTTAATATATTTTCAGATATGTATTTATATATAATTAATGTTTATATACAGATATATCTATATATGGCCTATATATCTTTGTTTTATACAACTTTTAAAAAACAATTTGAATTTTGATACATATATATAAATATATATATATATATATATTAAATATAAATTTTACACACTGCTCTGATTGGGTCACCATTGACGTACAAAGCAAAATCTGGGTCCTGGAGCAAAACCAGTTGAGAACCACTGGTGTAGAAAGTCCTTTGGGAGGCCGGTTCACGTACCTGGGATGGTGGAAGTGCTGGGACCCTGGCTGGTGCCTGTGGAGGCAGTGGTAAGGGAGCCCACTGCAGGGGCCAAGATGAAATCAATGTCCCCGTCTAGCAGAGAAGATGGTTTTGTAAGACATCAGGCTATCGCATGCATGCAATACATCTGTTACGACCCAAAAACTGCTGCACTCACCAGGATCCATCGGTGGAGGGTCTGGTACCCAGCTGGGAGGAGCAATAGGGGGTGAAACGGGGTCTTGGTGGTCACTGGAGGAAGGGCCGGATTCGTGCCGGCCCAAACCTGCAGCGCGGAGGGAGCGCCTCATCATCTCTCTCAAGCGCAAGCTACAGAAACGAGAACAACGAAAGTGAAACAACTGTACACTAGGGCTGTCAAAAAAAATTCGAATATCGAATTTAAAATAAAAATCCACATTTAGGTCAAATTTTAGGTGTGCGTTAAAGAGGCAGCCTTATCAGTGGCGCACAAGATACGATGATGACGATGTAAGTGTTATTGCATTTTAATGTTTTTGTCAGCCTATTCAGTTGAAGCCACTAGATGCGGCGCTGCTGCATTATTAATTAAAAATATTGCGGAAAAAGTTGTAAAAATATTTTTTTTAAGTTATAAATATCACAAAAATTTGTATATATATCCTATAAAATAAAATAAAATGCGTTTTTTTTTAATGTAAAAAAATACATTAATTTAAATTGGTATAGAGAGAGAGAGCAGGCGCCTATAAAAAGAAAAAAAAAAATACTTGGTTGTTAAACCTTTGCGTTTACTCTCCCCGCTGATGAATATTTGGTTACATACTCGGTTTAGTTGCTCAAACACATGAAAAAGAAGGTTTATAACGTCTTTAATCCAACACACATGGTAGCATAAACGCAGACGTTGACAAGACCAGACAAACTAGAACTGAATACTTCTGAACTTAAATACACAAACCAAACAAGCATAATTAACTACACACCTCTGGACAGACTGACACCATTAACTCAATGAAGGGGAGCTGTGCACGAGGAAACAACGTCCAAACTGAAGGAAATTACATTAGTAAGTTGTTAAATAAGTTACCCAACAGGCCAAAGCACAACAGACAGTCTGCCAGGGATGTTTATTCTCTCTCTGCTGAAGCATGATCTGCACAAACCATACTCCTGACAATATTTTATGATACTGTTAAACGACACTGACTTCACTCTCCAGCGTTAGCGGGTCATCTGAGGCTTGAATTCCTGGACTCAACCTTTGGCCTAGATTTGTGTGAGTGCATGAGCATGTGTAAATCCAGAGCACTCCCGCCGAGGCCAGATTTTACTCATGTAGCCTACTTTACATGATTCAACCTCTGATCTGTTGAGAAGGAGTCACAAACAGAGTTATTTTGGTGAATTCTCAGTTGGTGATCTTGCATGCGCACACAACTTTCATGCTATGACCACACAAACAAGCTAAGCAAAGTGTGCAGATGTTAAAAAGCATTAAACAAATGCCATGCACTGTAAAAGTAACCTGCAATTACCACCTTAACTTTCTGTGTCTTCGCTGTTATACAGTAGGAGGCGCTATTACACATCTTCTGAAAGAGCACTGAATCTCTGGATCAAAAACATGGCGAAGAAGAAGAAGCAGAAACAAGTGATGGCGTATGTAAGCAGACGCATAGTTTTGCTGGTATAAATTGATAGATTGATGATGTTGCATAATATTTTTGACTTGAATAAAACTATGTTACCATTTTCAGGTGACCATTTTTTTCAGTGTGTTCCCCTATTAAGGGTAAAATCACTGTATAAACACTCATTACACGACTATATGTGAAATAAATACAAAACATTGGGTTGACTTGAAGTTATTTTATTATGCATAAAGAAAGATGAGTATGGAGTGAAATGAGAAACTAGTACAGCTAACAATCATTTGCATGCACTGTAAAAAGTAGTTACCTTAAAGAGACATTTTACCTGATTTAACCCAAAAAATGTGTTTAGGTATAAATTCATGTATTTAGTTTGATTTGGTGATGCTAAATCATATTCTTGATTTGATTTCACTAAGTCCAGTTAATTTAGATGTTACTGTTTTTAGGTTACAATTTTTTTTCAGCGTGGCACAATGATCAATCATACGCAGCGACTGACCAATCAGAAGATTTCATCCTGACCCTGTTCACTATTTTTAGCTATTTTTAATCTTTCCTGTTTGCAGATTCTCATCTGAGCACAAAGTGCACTAAACTCAAGCACCCATGCACATGATTCCCAGTATAGAATATGACGTGTTTACAGAAAGTCACTCTTTAACTCACTAAACAAAGTTTTGGTTAAAAATAACTTCAGCCTGTTCGTGTCTACACTGATCGTCCTTTCATTGAAGATCAACTCAACACAGATATATGTCATTAAAGCTGGTATCTTCATATTACCAATAATCAACAATGGTTTAATGAACAAAATAAATAAATAGAATAAAATAATAATAAATTGTTTATTTATTTGATAGGGACAATGCTGAACATCTGTAGTAATACAGAATGTAAACAAGCCGTAAATCTAAACGGGTTGTGCTCCAAATTTTAGGTTGACATCACAAAAAATTAGCTTTGAGTAAGATTTTGTTTGGGCGCAGTACCAAACGTTTCCACTAGATGAAATTAATTTCCCATTGGTGTCCAATGAACAATACAAGAGTGAATATTTTTTTAGGACCATTTAACCTTTTCAAATCACGTCCATGATTTTTTTGTGTTCAGATAGCAAGTGAAGTTTAACCTTTTCCATTCCGATTTGGTCAAAAATGGTTGAAGACCACCAGAAACACTGCGTTTCAAAGCATCCCAGCATGCACCTGATGGACTTTACATTTGCATGCATTTGGCAGATGCTTTTATTCAAAGCAACTTGTATTGCATTCAAGGTTTACATGTGATCAGTTGATGCATTCCACGGGAATCGAACCCTTGACCTTGGCGTTGCTAGCCGTACTACGATCTACTGCTTGAGCTACAGAAAGCTGGCTGATGAATGTCAAGAGCGATCAGAGCTGGAATCCAGAGTTTTCATTTGTGTCACGTTTTGATCGTTCCCAGACCTCCATGCGTCTTATTTCATAAACATTGCTAATTTACAAAATAAAATAAGGAAAAGACTCTGTTGGCCTGTTGAGCTCACAGATGTATGAAAATTACACCCTGTTCTGTAACAAAAAGTCATATTCTGATTTGAAACCCATTGACATTTTTCGGAGGTGTTTTTTATGACCAACAACTAGCCAGATTTAAAGGATAATTACAAAACATGATCATGTTTCAGTGCTAAATTTGATCATTGCATATCAGCCATATTTATAGAGCAAGGAGAAAGTGTGTTTATGTTCAAACCTCTAAGCATTTGATATCTCTAAAAATCCCTGAATGTGCTCTGTACAGGACTTAACACTGTAGAGAAATTCACTAAAATATCATGTCCTCTACAGAGGACAGAAGTCTATAGAAAAAAAGAGGACTGGATTAAAACTAGAGCTGCTCCTGACTACATTTTGTTCATTTAAAGGTGGATAACACACACAGTTTCATCAGATTTGGAGAAATGAAGCATTGCATCACTTGCTCAGCATTGGATGCTCTGCAGTGAATGGGTGCCGTCAGAATGAGAGTCCAAACAGCTGGTAAAAACATCACAGACATCACAAATCATATCCATCACTAAGACATTTTTAACTTCAAACCTTTACTTCTGGCCATAATACGAGTCCTCTATCCTTAATAACGCTTCCTCCAGTGAAAAGGTTGTCTCGTCTGAATCAGGAGAGAAATATGTACAGATTAAATCATTTTAATGATGGATTTGTTTCTTACAAACACGCAGCGTTTCTCTTCTCCAGATGGTAACTGATGGACTGGCGTGGTGTGGATTACTTGTGGATTATTGTGATGTTTTTATCAGCTGTTTGGACTCTCATTCTGACGGCACCCATTCACTGCAGAGCATCCATTGATGCTACATTTCTCCAAATCTAATGAAGAAACAAACTCATTTATAGCTTGGATGGCCTGAGGGTGAGGACATTTTCAGCAAATTTTCATTTTTGGATGAACTATCCCTTTAAGGTGTGTTTTGGGCATAAGATTTCAACAGTTTACAAAGTTCTCATTGTATTTAGTCCACAAAAAAACATAATCTCTTTGCCATTAAAAACAAAACTGAACTATTGTAATGGCTGCCACAGTAGACTGTAATGAGGCCCGTGCAGGGCTTTAACTGCTCTGAGAAAATGTCATTTAGAAGGCTAAATCTGCCTCCTGCTGGAGATTATATGCACGTTTACTCTGGCAAATGGTCTAACTGCTATTTACAGCTTTTGTATTATATAAAAATAATCTTTTGGCGTTTCATGATTTGTGATCAAAATTAAGAGATTTTAATTTACTCTCTATTTATTTACCTGCTCAATATCACTTTACAGAATATATGTGTACAGTGAGAGTGGGCCAAAAATGTGACACTCAAAAGAAATAAATAAATTAAATAATATAAAATAATAAAATAAAATAAAAATAACAGGCCTATTGAATGTATTTTAAATGTATAATAACCAGGTATATTTATCATGAATACATTTTAACTAATTGAATATTGCTTGTTCCAGCCATATTTTAATGTTCATACTTTTTAACTAAAATAATTCAATTTTTTTCACAATGAACATATTTATGCTGATTCTAAGCTAATTAAACACATGCATTTAAAAAATATGATTATTTCAATAAAATAAATATATTTTAGTTAATAATAAACTATGACTTTTTTTTTGAAAAATCGTTTGACTTACAAATGTGCATACATTTGTTTGTTATTAGTTTGTTTATTGTAATGCTGTGTAATTCAAACTGATGGAAATATTAATATGCGATTCAAATGCATATATCTTAAATTTAGGCCTAAATTGTTTTTAGTGCACTAGTGAAAATGCAATGTGAAAAGAATATACAGCATTACTCATTATGACTTATACAATATTCAGGTGCAGTTTCCATGCAATATTTACATTAGAACAGCAGAAAAGTCGTTATTCTGAACTCAGAAGGTTCAACTGACCTACATGTTCACTACAAGCCAAAATTTCTTTAAAGCCCATATTATTAGCCTTGGGGCATTTACCTGCATTTATAAAGCATTTCTTGATAAATATAATTTCTTTATGGTGCACACCGCATGCAAAGCACAGTTACAGGTGGAAAAGCACAGTCACAGGTGGAAAAGCAGTCTCAGGTGGAAAAGCACAGTCACAGGTGGAAAAGCACAGTCACAGGTGGAAAAGCACAGTCTCAGGTGGAAAAGGTGTGTTTTTGTAAGGCAGGTGGTATGACATCATTGCTTTATTCCTATGGGTGCCACAAAGCATCACGTCTCAGAAGCTAAATCAAGTACTAGATTGTTTCCCCTCAGAAATATGAGATGCCTGATAACTCTGGCATGGGCTTAATATCAACTCAAACTGTAAATCAGCCAAAGAAGAGCTTTGTGTCAGCACTGAATGCAGATAACGCTGCAACAACAGCCGTGTATTTACTACAATGACACGCGCATCACTCGTCTCCAACACATGGGAAGCGACCCGTGAGACCCGCCCCTTTATTCCTTCCAGCCAATCCGCTTCGCCGACACATGCTCGCTCTCGACCAATCAGCGTCGCCGTCTCACTCGCATCCTCCCCAACAGACCCGAAGAAGCTTAAACAGAGTTAAGATGGCGGCATGTGGATGAGAAGGTTGTACATTTCAGCTCTTCGGTTGCTTTCGGTGAAGAAAACACACGTTCTCAAACCTAACCCGTGAAGACAAGAGAAAAGCCCCCCCGCGAAATCATTTACCCGGCACCGAGCCCATGACGTCCATTCACTTCGTGGTTCACCCGTTACCCGGGACCGAAGACCAGCTTAATGACAGGTATTTGTAAGAAAGAAGCGGTGTGCGATCAGTATTGTGGTGAACGTGCATTCAGAGATTGTTAATGAAATATCTGGAGTATTTTACGGCTGCTGCAAGCGCTCAAGGTTGGACATTTGGGTCTAAAAATAACGAGGCCCGGCTGACTGGAGACACAATGCGGGTTGGGGGATGGGGAGGTGAAAAGAGAGGGAATTGCGATAAATGTATGCTTTTACACATCAAATATAGACTTTTATTTTAACCCTACGATTTACTTATTACATTTAACTCGTGTTTTGTATGATACGCCGAATGAATGCGAAGAGAATTGCTGAATACAAATCCTCTCAGGTTAGCCGGTTAGCCTTTAGCTCTGCGCTAGCTCGTCCGTTTAAACTATTTATCCTCATAAAGTTGTTGGAAATTACATTACAGCTAGTGTGAAATGTGTTTTGACGTCTGTCCTTCTGGTTTGTTTCAAATCTAGGGTTGAGCAGCTAGTTTTAACAGTTGTCTTATAAACGCGAATAAGCGATCTTTTGAACTAACGTTAAAGATGATTTTAGATAAAGATTTGCGATGTTTTGAGTTTAACGTTATTCTTTCGTAGATCTTGAGCAGTGAGTGCTTGTTCATTTCTTTTCTTTTTTTCATGACGTAAAAATCCAATTCCAAAAGCTGTAGTTATAACCATTGTCTCAGTGACGTTACATTTCTTGAAATGTTGAAAAACTATATTTAGTCGGCTTGACTAGTCAGAATGACTGCAGATAGTTGGTGATGGAGGTGATTGTTGTGTCTGATGACAGCTGCGTGAGGAATCCAGGGCCAGTCACACTGAAAGCATCCTTGGACAAAATGGGTGTCTCTTTGCTGGCTTCTCATGTTGTTTATTATGAGGTTTTAAAGCTGTGTGTTGGGTTTTTCCCACTGTAGGTTTCCAAGCATGCCATTTTAGAATACCACAATCCCTTAAAATGCTTCTGTTATCAGTTTAGTAAATTTAGCCTATAGCCTAATTGCTGTGAGAGCAGCTTCATACCTGACTAACCATCAAAGGTAAGGGTAACAGATAAATCATCCCTATATATATACAGTTTTTTTATTGCCTTATGACACTATAATAAAGAAATGTGTATTATAAACATTATAAATATATATGCACTGTATATGCATTATGAGTACTTAACACTAATATGCTGCAAATTTTTGTTTTTTCATCTTAAATAGTTACACATTTATTTTCATCTTTGTTTTGGACTGTATCTAATGTTTAATATTAAAATTGAGTGTTTCCATACCATTTTAGTATATCAAAATCCCTTAAAATGCTTATTTTGTTATCAGTTTTGTAAATGTATAGCCTAGTTGCTTTGAGAGCAGTCTCAAACCTTTTATATATATATATATATATATATGAATGTTTATTATAATCATTACAAATATATCAAATATATATGCATTATGTGTACTTAATACCAATATGCTGCTGCAAATTTTTTTGTTTGCCATCATATTTATTTCATCTTTGTTTTGGACTGTATCTAATGTTTAATATTAAAATTCTGTGTTTTCGCACCTGATTTTGTAAGACTATGGTGGGTGGACCTGGGGAAATTTTGTGCATTTTTAAATTAAATGCATCTAGTGCATTTTGAGAGATTAAAATTAAGAGCTACAATCCCTTTTCAATGACCAAATGGAGGAAAAAAAGAAAGTAAAAAGTGCTTGCATTGACTCATACCTGGACTTTAAATTGGACTGAAACATCTGTTTTGGTCGTTATAGTGTCCCGCATTCACACTGGTGTTTTTAGGAAAACAAACAGTTTGAAAATAATAATAATAATTTTACTTAATATTATCCCTAAGACAGTAATATATTACTACTGTAATGCAACTGCACTGTTAAATTAAAATAAATATAAGTCTATAAGTTAATATAAAACAAAAGTATGTTAATTGTTTTTTATGCAAATGTTTACTTGCAATAGTCACCGATGATTCAGTTTTTGTAAGTATATTTGTTATTTTTGTTAAAATTACAATACTTATGTCTTAACTTCTTCACCCTCGAGCCTTTTTTTTTTTGAAAAAAACTTTGTGAAAGCAGGTTTTAAAAAAATGTGTCTTGTTACAAATCTAGTGAAATGCTGTAATCTGTTAGAAATGTTGTGAATTTGTAATTGCTGCATGTTGCGTTCCTAAGTGCATGTTAAACTCGCAGTGCATGTAGAGATTGAGTTTCCAAGACCAGATCATGAGCTGCTCGCGTGAACACAGTGCCACGCTTCGCTTTAAAGCATGCAGCGCAACAGACGACATAGTTCAAACGCAGCCTTTTGCTTGGGTAAGCGTGCAAAGCCATATTGTGTTTTTGAGTTTAGTTCGATTGACAGATGCTTTGCCAAAAAAATTGTTAGTTTTTTTTAGATTGTGTATACGTTGGGTGGTGTAATGAGATTTTTTTTGTGCTGTTCTCTAGTGTAAATGGTGCCATTTAGGCAATTGATAGTACAGATAATAAAGAATCTTAAGCCATTTATGTAAATACTTCATGGAAATGTTACATTATAAAATTAAAATGTGTTGTGAAAAGTGTTTGTCACTTTATGCAACAAAAGGAAATCCTTTCCAACAAAGGAAAAAACATGCCTTGCATCGAGACTAAATGCAATTTTGAGGCATTTTGTTTGGATGCTTAGTGCCCTACACGTTATCACGTTCTTGAATTTCTCACCACTATGGCTAGCTTGTCCTGTTTATTACTATTTGTCATCCCCAGGCCGATTTATGTACTTGCACTAGTCATTAACATTTCAGCGTGTACATGGAGACCTCCATCCTTCATTGTCCACTGATATGTCCTGCAATAATGAGCCGTGACTTGAAGGCTTTTCTGCTGCGCTGCGCTGACAGGAAACGAGGGACCTTTCTGCACACGTGTCCCCTTCATGCTAGATTCAGCATGATCTCAGTCGCTTAGACTGCTGCTGTGCAAGGATATTCTCTGTGCACATTGCAGTACGATGTCGCTGATCTTGGGCTTTTTAGTCCGTATGATAACGTGCATGTATTGAAAAACTTGTGTATGCATGTATATTGTTGCTTTGGCAATATTATATGTAAAAAATTATTGCTTTATGCCCAATTTATGCCAATATAATATGCTGTGCCATGCATTATGGTATTGTGGGAGAACATAGTCATGTTGATTTTTTTTTTTAAAAGTACTTTGGCGAAGGTTTTTGCAGGAGCTGCTTTCAGGACTTTACTCTTGTTTTCATACAGAGGTCATTTACAGAGAGGAGCTGCTCAGTGCTTCAGTATTGATTGCATTGAAATGATATGAGAATCTGAAGACCTTAATGATAGGTTTAGATGACTGTATGTAATAATTTGACTATGTAATTTGAAAAGTGACTTATCGTTTGTAAACATCATGGTGTTTGTGTTGTAAATGTGTTCAGAAGCTGTCTCCATCGCTTATCATTGTTCAGATGATGCTGTAGGCATGTTGCTGTACTAGTGTGCCAAGTATGCCAAGCTAAACATTGGCTCTGTTCCAAAACCTAGGGAGCTGCCTACTAAGTGAGCATCCTAACTGAAGCCTCATAAGGGACTTATTTGGAATGCATTACATAGGCAGCAACTCTGTGTCTTTTAAATCATATAAATGCTCTACACACAAAGTGTATGGTGCTTTGAAATGCTGCCTATGTAGGCAGTAGTGCTGGGCGGTAGCTTACTGATTGTTTGGAATTATAAATATGAGCGTAGTTCGTCTGTTAATATCACATGCGCTTTTTTGTTTGTTGTTTTTTTTTAGTCACTCAGACACAGGCAGTGCGCTGCATGAGACAAAAAATGAATATAGCCAAAACAACCGCATGTGCGTTGCACATCCATTCAGATGAACTGAAAAACAGCACAGATCGCTTGGCGGAGAGTGAAACTCTGATGCGCTCAGTCAGAGAGTGTTCGGCGAGTGAAAATATATCTTATATAAATTTATATAAATAAATTATTTAAGTATAAATAAACTTATACTTAGCCTCCATCTCACACACTGGCGAGTAAAATCTGAGAATTTATTAGCAATTGGCTAATATTAGACATCATTTAGTCGCCAGAGTGAAGATTTAGTCGCATATGCGAGTGATTTACTCGCAATGTAGAGGGTTGAAAATAGGGCATTCTAAGTCAATATACTGCAGTATTTCCTCTCTCAATCAGTAGAAAATATGGTTAACACCCAGACATACATGAAAAAAAAATACCGTCGTGAAACCGGTATAATTTTGAAAATTTTTGGTCATACCGCCCAGCACTAGTAGGCAGCGTACTAGGTTTTGGTATGCATCCATTTTTACAGTTTTACAGCTAGTTTATGACACACTTTTTGTCCAAGAAGAGCTTGAAGGACTAAAGTTGGCCAACATCTGAGAGAAACCTTTTTTTCTTCAGCCAGTTTGGACCCGTTTGCACACTGCCATAAGCTAACGTCTTTCTTCATATGTCGCTGTCTGCTGTGCATCTGCATTTACTCATATGAAAGCTACAGCACACAACACGGCCTTCCAAGTGTGTTCTTTGTCCATGGTGCACTCATACCCAAGGTTTCCTGGTGGAAATTGTATGCATTTGTTTTTATGTCTGACTGTTTTGCCTAAAATCTCTTTATTTTCATACAGAGTCATTGGTTTTATAGGTTCTTGCAGGTGGAATAACAAAATCATTTGTAATAGATTTCCAGCAGAGCCTTTGTCCATTTTTTTTCATTACTGTGGCTCATACTACATTTCATCTTATTTTATTATTACTTGAGTTTTATGATTGTTGTTTCCTCAAACTCGTGAACTTCTCTTTCAAGGCATGATTATTTATAGGGGATGCATTGTTTGAGATTCTTACTGGACTCTGCACAAATATGCTTTGTTTTTAAGCCTGTACCTATTTTAAAGGGATAGTTGACCCAAAAATGAAAATTAGCTCATGATTTACTCACCCTCAGGGCATCCTAGGCGTATCTGACATTCCTCTTTCAGACGAACACAATCGCAGTTATATTTAAAATTGTCCTGGCTCTTCCAAGCTGTAGGCTATAATGGCAGTGCAGTTTTTGAAGCCTAAAAAACTGCATCAGTCTATCATAAAACTACTCCACACGGCTCCGGGGTGTTAATAAAGGCCTTCTGAAGTGAAACGATGCGTTAGTGCAAAAAAAAAAATCGATTTTTGAACATTTATAAACTGTAATCTCCAGCTTCCGGTCGCTCAAGCAGGCGCGTTCATGACAAGGCATTCGAGCGTATGACGTAGGCGTAGCGGAAGGTGCTTCAGAAGGCCTTTATTAACACCCCGGAGCCGTGTGGAGTAGTTTTATGATAGATGGATGCAGTTTTTTAGGCTTAAAAAAAAACAGGGGCTCCTTTCACTGCCATTATACAGCTTGGAAGAGCCAGGACAATTTTAAATATAACTGCGATTGTGTTCGTCTGAAAGAGGAATGTCAGGTACTCCTAGGATGCCCTGAGGGTGAGTATATCATGGGTTAATTTTAATTTTTGGGTGAACTATTCCTTTAAGGAATCATAAATCAGTGTTGATCGATAATGGATTTTGCAAATAAACAATTTAATTTGATGATAAATTCTAAAATCATTATATTAAGTGAAAAATATTACAAATGTTGATGACTTAGGAGTCATGTGTTTGTGGACTTAAGCTAGATCTCTGGTTTTATTTGAACATCCAGTATTCTGATGGATTCAGTTCTGTTTTTGAAATCGCATTTTCCTAATGCATTATGGGTGTATTTTAAACATGACAGGAATCAGTCTCATTCCCTTTTTATGTATGTATAATTTGCATTGTAAAAAAAACAAGGTTAAATTGACCTACAAGGCCACTTAGCTTCCTCTGACCATGAGGCATGATCTGTTCCTCAGTTTTCCTTCCGTCTCCTACAGCTTTCCTCTATTCAAACCGTAATAGTCATTCTCTCTCGATTTTGGCCAGTTTCGGTTCAGAGGTGTTGGCTGTTGCTCAAGCCAATATAAATGATGACTCTCTGCATTCAGCTGTGCCTTTGATAATGTGGCAAGAACATTATTATTTTAGGCATGGTATAATCCTATTTTCTGTGGACATTGAATCTGTTTTGTTAGCCCAATGCATCACATGCCTTTGATGTTTCTTACAGGCTCCGTGAAGTGTCGGAAAAGCTCAACAAATACAACTGTAACAGGTATGTTTTACCAAGCATTTGCATTTTAAGCCCAGTGGTTTTAGAGTTCTTTCCACTTCAATGAAGTATTGAGTTTTGTGAAAACACTTGATTAACATTTCTCTGTCCGCACGGCAGTCATCCACACCTTGTTCCATTGGAGCAGGCCAAACTTAAGCAGTGTGTGGTTGGACCAAATCATGCTGGATTTCTCCTTGAGGTAACATTTATTATGCAGCACTGTTACTTTATATCATGCATTGCTTTAGGCTTTTTCTTAGACCTGAAGTGTTTTTTTTTTTACGTGGGTCATTGTATTTTAAAGCAATAATTTACTTTAAATATGAATATTATGCCTTTTTTGCTCCTATCCATTACATTTACATTTATGCATTTGGCAGACCTTTTTATCCAAAGTGACTTACATTGAATTCAGTGTAATTTCCATAAAAACTGAAGTTCACAGTGACCGTTTCTCCAGCTTTAGAAGGACCCTTTTTGAATTTTATTAGGTTTATCAGGTTCACTATGAACTGTTGTATATTAAAGAGCAATGCACATTTTCTATTTCTGCTTTTGTGTTGCATTGAAAAAAAAAAAGCATATATGTGACCCTGGAGCACAAAACCAGTCTTAAGTCGCTGGGGTATATTTGTAGCAATAGCCAAAAATACATTGTATGGGTCAAAATTAAAGATTTTTCTTTTATTCCCAAAATCATTAGGAAATTTAGTAAAGATCATGTTCCATGAAGATATTTTGTAAATTTCCTACCGTAAATATATCAAAACTTAATTTTTGATTATTAATATGCATTGCTAAGAACTTCATTTGGACAACTTTAAAGATGATTTTCTCAATGTTTAGATTTTTTTAGTTGTATCTTGTCCAAATATTGTCCTATCCTAACAAGCCATACATCACTGGAGAGCTTATTTATTCAGCTTTCATATGATGTATAAATCTCAATTTTGAAAAATTGACACTTAAGACTAGTTTTGTGGTCCAGGGTTAGTAATGACACAAGAATGAATATATAATGACCTTTTTTTTGTCTAGTTAACACAGAGCAATGCAGAAATGATATGTTCTTTTGTTTCAGGATGGACGTATCTGCAGGATAAGCTTTGCTGTCCAGCCCGACCGACTGGAGCTCGGCAAGCCCGATGGCAATGATGGGTGAGAAATTAATACCCCTGATATATGCATGGAAAATGCATGTATGAGCTGGCATGCAAAATAACTAGATCTGCCCCTTCTGGTTATGATTGCTCTGGGTTTATGTATTAAGCTTGTCTTAATTCTGTTTTAAGTGTGCTGACTTTTCACCGGCATAACCCACCTTATACCTGATTAAAGTTGTGTTGTGGGCTTTGGTGTGAAGAAATTTTATGTTAGTGTAGCATAAATACACTCAAATATGAACACTATATATGATGCAGTTATTATACCATAAATGTAGCCTTACAGTTGCATGGGAAAAAAATGCACTTGTATTATATTCTTAGTGATGGAAGGGAGGGAATTTAATGAAGTGCTTGAGATGGAAGCAACTCAGAACATTTTATAAAGGTGTGGCCAGCTTTTGTTGTCTGGTTTTATCAGCAGTGTTGTTTTATTACTGAAATGGTGAAAACCAAATACACATGCAAGCATGTTACAACACTAGCTTATTAACACTTTAATATTTGGTGGTACAGAAAATTAATTTAAGACAAAAATATATTGCAACTCTTAGAATTCAAAGATTCGGAGTACGAAAAGAGCATTTATTGAAAATAAACCGCAAAAACGACCTGTTATGCTCATGATGACCGCTTTGAAGTGGTTTGTTTGTGCATTTTTGCTTGAACTGAGCAAGGGGGCTAGTGCTTTTCGTGTTTTTGGGATTGAAGCCATGTTGCAACAGTGCAAATCTCCGTTTGTGAACCGCAAGCAATCCACCGTGTTTGTTTATGACCAAAATATTTAGCGGGCATGATGGCACATGATTTAGGGGAAGTCTTTAGCAGTTCCCTGCCAGCCTTTCCTACAGCTCTTGCCTGAGGAATGAGCTGCAGTCAGTTCTGATTCCCAAGGGTGTTGCCATGTTAGTCGCCCCACGGTACAAGAGGCCGATTGGCTCGTAGGCCTGGGCTCTCCAGGCTCTGTGATGGCAAAACTATAGTTTTGTAACTGATCTCCCATCTTTTGTTTCCAGTTCAAAGTTGAGCAGTGTCTCAGGGGCAGGAAGGAGCTCCAGGCCAGGCAGGACTAGTGATCCGCCCTGGTTCCTGTCTGGTTCTGATACACTGGGCAGACTGGCAGGCAACACCCTTGGGTAAGTTGTGGCAGGGCTATCAGAAATGCAGCCATCAGGTAACGTTGGCAGGCACACATGCAGTGCTGCCTTTGGTTATAAGAAACCTTTTTAAAGACGATTTTGCTGTTTTGTTTGCATGCATTAAAATCCTCACCTGAAAATATTCACACTACAAGCCCATTTCCAGAAAATGAAAATGAAAAATTATTATATGTGGGAGACGCTCAGTTACTAAGAAGAAATTAAACTCAAATTCCATGTTTTTCTGAAGTGTGCTTGTTAGAGCTGTGCAATATATCTAAAAAAAAAATGGTGTTGACTAGATTAAATGATTATTATAGTATAATATAATAATAATAATAATAGCAAAATATTGTATGTGTGTATATGTAAATAAAAGAAATTTGTCTTTATGAAAAATTAAATTTTCCTATGAACCGATATAAAAATACATTGTAATAAACAGCAATGTTTATTTTTGTATTATATAGTTATATTAATTTTATAATAATAGATATATAATCTCTGTGTGTTTGTAATTAAATGCAAAATGGCTACTTTTTTTTTTTTTTAGTAGATTAAGTTTAGATTTAAAAAGTTTAATGTAAAATATATTTTCCACAGTTTTTCACTAAATGAATATAAGGAATAATTCATAATTTCCGTTTATATAAACCAGTATAAATATACATGGTAGTAAACTGCCATATTTATATAATTGTTATTATATATAATGATTGTATATGATAATGATAAAATAACTACGTCCCCTTGGAATTATAAGGTTCTATCTGACATTTGTCAAAATTGAGTTATTTACATATTCTTATTCTGTGACAACTTATTTACATTATGTGATAGATTTTTTTAATGTTGTGTACATTTTGGGACTTTTTATTTAAAAAAACAAAAAGGTTCTATCTACACAGTCGAATGGAATGCAAAAACTTTGAAGCTCAATATCTCAAAACTACTCGGAATGCAGATAGAACCTTATGACGCACGTACGTAACCTACACGCCTATAACTGCATCACATATACTTATTTAATTAAATTGTAGCGTTTGTGAATTCACAGTTATGCTTAATTATAAATTTTAAGCGAGTTTAATATATCATGAGGCCTTGGAAAACAGTCTAATAATGTGTTTTATGGATTCTCGTCCGTGAAATGCGCCACTTCCGGTATTTTGAAAATAGCAAAATGAAGTCGAGGATTTTTTAAAATCGAATAGTTGAATAGAATCGACGAATTGCGGCAGCCCTAGTCTGCTTAGTAAGTTACATGTAATGTTTGAGTATATTACTCGGCTTTTTACATAACTTCATTCTCAATTGAGAAACTCGTAGCATTTTAAGCTTTAGACATACAATTAGACTGAAAAAAAAAAATTTATATATTTTTTGGCCATTCAGCAATACACCTAGGGCTGCAACTAAAAATTAATTTGATGAAGCCAAATTTTATTGCTTGCATTGTATTGATAAATATTTCACGTTATTAATAAATGCATGCTAAATATTGTGTGTAAAGGTTGAAATATAAATACTACAATATTACATAATACAATATAATCATATATGTATATAATATAAAAATACAATATAATAAAACAAATGTATTGAAAAATATTTTTAACAAATATAAATGCATGCTAAACATCGTGTGTAAAGGTTTGAAATCTAAATACTACAATATATAATAAAATGATTTTGAAAATCATGCTAAATGTATGCTAAATGTCATGCGTGTTGTGTGAAATATAAATACTAAAAAAAAAATTCATATAGCTTTTCACATTAATACAACTTTAGAAACATGACAGTTTAAATTATAAAGTAAAATATTCTACTTATATTTCAAACCTTGTTTCAAAATTTTTAGCATTATTTGTTTATTTATTAATTAATTAAAATTAATTAATTAAAATACAGGTAATAAAATTAGACTTTATGCAGTTAACAAAATAATAATAATGATATAATATACAAAATTAATTCTATATTATTAATATGAATTTAATTAATTATATTTCATTTATTTTGGGGTGATGTGACGCCGAGCTGCTGTGTAATTTTGCAGCTGATTGGTTTTGCTTCCCCAACCAGGCCCAGGTGGTTCTTCAGGGAAAGTCCAGGAGTGTCATAATTCGAGAGCTGCAGCGCACAAACCTTGACGTGAACTTGGCTGTAAACAACTTGCTGAGCAGAGACGACGAGGACGGAGATGACGGAGACGACACGGCCAGCGAGTCCTACTTACCTGGAGGTAAACGGATGCAGAAGATGGGTCACGGTAATGACGCTCAAGACTGAGACATTTTAACAAACCTTTCTGACAGTACCTTTCATATTTCCACAGAAGACTTGATGTCACTGCTAGACGCGGACATTCACTCCGCACACCCCAGCGTGATCATTGACGCGGACGCCATGTTCTCGGAGGACATCAGCTACTTCGGCTACCCCTCTTTCCGACGCTCTTCCTTGTCTCGTCTCGGCTCTTCACGAGGTAAAGGCCAAAACACACAGTCTTGCTTGCATACACTCAGTGTCATGAAGCCATTCAGCAAGATTTGTGGAAATGATTGTGCCACAACCACTGCGTTCTTCGTTAATATTGTATTTTTAATATATAAAGTCACAACTCGCAACACATTTATGCAAGATATGAAATATGAGGAAAATGCTATTGATTTGAAACCGAAGTCAAACAAAAGATTATTCATAATAAATGAATCCCTGCAAATTCAGATTCACATGAGACACTTTAAAACAAAACAGTAAAACTGATTTTAAAATGAGTTCAAATTCTGATTGGAATCAGCTGAGTTCTATATTAATGCATCAGGTTACAATGTTGCTATGCAATTGTAAATTACTGAACTTAAAGGGATAGTTCACCCAAAAATGAAAATGTGATGTTTATCTGCTTACCCCCTGGGCATCCAAGATGAGAGATAGGTGGCGGTAATGCACTTATAAGTCTGCGATCCGCCGTAAAGCAAGAAGACAACGCACTCAGGACAGTTCGGACATTGCGGAGTATAAAGCCAAATTCACACCGCCAGCGACTTTTTCGCTGCTTGTCGCTTGTGGCTGGCAATTGAGGTCGCTAGTGGGCGTTCCCACTACTGGTTGCCTAGTTACCCCCGTAACACTCCACTACAGCAGATGAATCACGTGCTCTCCACTGACTTCACTCCCATTGGTTGTCGCTCGTGAAATTCGCTGCTTATTTGCATAAAGTTGAAGAATTCTGAACTTTTGTCGCTTGACTCGCATCGCTTGACACGCCCACATTCCATCGCCAACGGTCACTGTCGCTCGTGTCGCCGGAAGTCACCAGCTCTCCATTGAAAATGAATGGGATTATGCCGCTCTGTTGCTGGCGGTGTGAACTGGGCTTAAGAGGTAAAAAACTATATAAATACTATTCAGTTTCTTGCACAGACCGATTGTTTCGTGTCTTTACACATCAATGTATTGTCACGAGCCGCAGGGTTTAATTTGGTTTTGTTTGTGTATGTTTTTTTTTTTTACTCTCAAAGCCGTGATTCCCATTCACCTCCATTATAAGACTGGCAGACTGCAACGGTTTGTGTTAAAAATTTCCAAACCGTTTGTGTTCTACTGAATCAAAGTCACCTACATCTTGGATGCCCTGGGGGTAAGCAGATAAACATAAAATGTTCATTTTTGGGTGAACTATCCCTTTAACAACATTGCTTAATAACAAGTTTGGGTCAGGTCCTGTGGTGTACTTTTGAATCACATGCAAATTATACTTTACTAAATTACATGTTGATAAACCAGCATCTGTGAACCGAGTGCTTTACGATCAGCCTCTGGATATCAAATACTTCAAGATTAGGCATGGGCCGATTACCGGTTTCAAGGTATACCGCGATTTGAAAATTTCACAGTTTCGAAACCGCTAATATTTTCCGTTATACCGTTCCTGCGGTATGCGCTGTTTTTCATGTCTCCTCAAAGACTGAAAGTGTAGGAATCCCTCAGGTTGAGTGCAGTGTAGAGAGTAACACATCTCCTCCTCCTGTTGGTGCGAGCGAGCGAGCGGTCACGTGT
>NW_015664185.1:327175-336164 GCF_001515625.1 Sinocyclocheilus rhinocerous | reverse complement strand
ATATGAATGTGTTTCTGAGGGGAACTGACTGTCTTCAGAAACGTTTAGATGGTATTATCTTTTCATCTTGTATAATTCACATTAAAGCTGTGGGCAGCAGTAGCTCTAGCAGCAAATCAAACATCCACATCAAAAGCTGCAGGACAGCCCACATTTCAGAAACAAATCAAAGAAGAAATAAACAAATACTACTGTTCCAAATATTCTGTGTGTTGCTCAAAATATATTGTGTTGAGTTTTTTTTATTTTATTTATTTTTTAACCCAGACATTTCAAATTAACATTTTAGAGCTGTAACAACAATTACATATTTTTGCTTAAGGTTATCATACCGTCAAAATCTCATACCGGCCCATGCCTATTCAAGATACCTTGCTGCATATTTGTGTTGTGTGTGCGTGTCTGTGATTTGAGATCGTGTCCAGTTGTCCTGCATGGTCATAGTCGTTGTTTCCCTTAGTGAGCCCTCTGCGAAAGGCCCTGCAGTGCTGACAGTTACCCATAAGACCCTGCAGTTTATACCTGTACATGCTGGACACCCCCGTCAACAAGATGTTTCTGCTTCTAATGCGACCCACCAACTGACAAAGCCAGCCTGTACAGCGTCCATATGTAGCCCTGTTTTACTTTTAATAAAATATGGATCATTACCTAAATGTGACCCAGGACCACAAAACCAGTCTTAAGTCGCTGGGGTATATTTGTAGCAATAACCAAAAATACATTGTATGGCTCAAAATTATCAATTTTGTTTTATGCTAAAAATCATTAGGATATTAAGTAAAGATCGTGTTCCATGAAGATATTTTGTAAATTTCCTACCGTAAATATATCAAAACGTAATTTTTGATTAGAAATATGCATTGCTTGGGACTTAATTTGGACAACTTTAAATGCGATTTTCTCAATATTGTGATTTTTTTTTTTTTTTGCACCCTCAGATTCCAGATTTTCAAATAGGATAGGACAATATTTGGCCGAGATACAACTAACAAACCATACATCAATGGAAAGCTTATTTATTCAGCTTTCAGGTGATGTATAAATCTCAATTTCGACAAAATTGACACTTATGACTGGTTTTGTGCTCCAGGGTCACAAATGGTCCATGGATCCCGCAGTGTCATATTTACAGCATAATGGACAGTTGTTTTTGGTGGTTGGTGTCACAGAAGTACAGTAGCATTAGACTGAAGTAATTGTAACTTGTATGAAATCTCACTATTCCGAGGGTCTTTCCCAGAGAGTGGCTTACTGTTATCCCACTGGTGTGACCCTATTGCATACCAGTTCTCCTTCTCCCCCTAGAGCGAGACTCTGAACTGCTCCGTGAGCGGGAGTCGGTCCTGAGGCTGCGCGAGAGGAGGTGGCTGGATGGAGCCTCCTTCGATGCGGAGCGTGGCTCCACCAGCCGCGAGGGAGAGCCCAGCCTTGACAAGAAGACCGTGCCGCTGCAGAGCCCCGTCACTCTGGGCGAAGAGCTCCAGTGGTGGCCTGATAAGGTGGGCCTTTAAGCCTTCAGTGTCCTAGATTGGGAGACTTCCGATTTCTGTGGTGCATTTTAAGTCTTGACACAATTAAAGGCATAGTTCACCCAAAAATGTAAATTCGATCGTCATTTAGTTTCAGACCTGTATTTCTTTCTTTCTTCTGGGAATGTAAAAGAAGATATTTTGAAGAACGTTGGTAAACAAACATTCGGTTACCGTTGCCATTGGTTTCCATTTATATGGACGTCCATGGGGAACCGAACATTCTTCAAAATATCTTCTATTGAGTTCTGCAGAAGAAAGCAATGCATACAGGTTTGGAGCAACATTTTTGGGTGGACTATCCCTTTAAGGGTCAGTGATGATGAACATGCTCTCTGCATTCAGTTTCTTTTTTTGTGAAGTCTCATTAAAAGGCTGAAATATTTGAGGTAAAAGTAGTTTGGCATAATGTTTTATTTCTTTAAAAGAAATAGTAGAGCGGTTTTGCTTTAAAATATTATTTGTATTATAGTCAGTCAGTGTGGTGTTTGCAACATCCATTTTGTTGTGATGTGATTACTATAAAACCCATTTAGATTCCTATAACTGGATGTCAAGGAAAAGTTTTTTTTTAATGTATTTGGCTTTTTATGACATTGCAAGATTATTGCAGTTTCACATGTTAAGTGGCATAACTTGTTAATTTGTGTATCAGAATATTTTAATTTTAAAATAATGATTAGGTTTTTAATTAAATTTTTTTGTATTTATATAAATTTTTCATCAGTTTTAAAGTTAGTAAAAAAAATTTTTTTTCTTTTTTACGTTTTTATTTAAGTTTTAGTTATTTTAGTACTTCAGGTTAAATTAAACGAAAATGAGAAATGTTGTTTAGGCAGCTAGCTGAAATAAAATCAAGTTTTAATTCTAGTTTATTTGTTAACCGTTATTTTATTTCAAGTAACGAAAATGCTTTTTTGTTTTAGTTCGTTTTATTTTTAATTGACAATAATAACCCTGATTTTTAGAGTCATTCAATAAACTTTTAAGTCTTATAAACAAGTTTCAGAAACCAATATCAGATTGCGTTTTCTAAGAACTTGAGTGTTTTTAACTAGACTTATTAAAAAGTTCTGCTTTTAATTTTGCACATCCTTATTTGACCTTTTGACTTAATTGCCAGTCTGTTCTGGTAACACTTTTGATTATTAGCCTCCAATTTCCTTGGGTTCATTTATGTGATGAATCATATTTGTGTAGTTGCTGAGTTGCTGCATATCCTTTGTTGTGTGATCCTTTAGGACTATGTAACAAAGTTTGTCAGCATTGGGGCTTTGTACTCGGAGATGGTTGCCGTCAGTACCAAAGGTGAACTGTACCAGTGGAAGTGGAATGAGCCCGAACCTTACAGAAACGCACAAGTAAGATTTGCAATACACATCGGACAAGGAATTCCTGTCACTTTGATTTGATTGAATTGAATCTCATAAATCTTTGCGCATTCGCAGAATCCTTCTATACATCACCCTCGTGTCCTTTTCCTGGGCTTGACTAATGAAAAGATCACCCACCTGTCTGCAAACAGTATCCGAGCCACTGTGGCCACCGAAAGCAACAAGGTAAGAAAACATTTTATTTATTTTCATGTGAGTGGGTGAGAAGGAAATCATAGGAAGGAGCAAGTGGATACAATAAGATGAGTGATGCACGCTTTAGTACCAAAAAATGTCAGATTTACATTAACTTGTATTGTGTAGGTGGCGACATGGGTGGATGAAACTCTGAGCACTGTTGCTGCTAAACTGGAACATGGCGCACAAATGTTCCCGGAGCTGCAGGGAGAGCGTATCATCTCTCTGCACTGCTGTGCCCTGTACACCTGCGCCCAGCTGGAGAGCAGCCTTTACTGGTGGTGAGCAGGCAGGATCATGTCTGATAGTTTGAGCCGTTGTGCTTGTGATCTGTGAATAAATTCTGAGTTTCTTTTTCCTCTAGGGGTGTTGTGCCTTTTAGTCAGAGGAAAAAGATGCTTGAGAAGGCCAGAGCCAAGAACAAGAAACCAAAGTCCAGTGCAGGCATCTCTTCTATACCCAACATCACTGTAGGAACTCAGGTCAGGAACATGCTATTGTTGTTGACTGCAAACTCGTTTGTCTTTTTTTGTGATGTTACTATACATTACTGTGGTGATTGGTTATTGCACTTGAATGGCCAGTAGGGATGGGCAATATCTTATCGTTTGCGATAAATGGGTAAAAATTCTCCCCACGATAAGAATGAGTCTTCCCGCGATAATAACGATAAAGTCTAGTTGTTGACATATGTGACCCTGGACCACAAAACCAGTCATAAGTAGCACGGGTATATTTGTAGCAATAGCCAACGATACATTGTATGGGTCAGTTTTAATTTCATTATCGATTTTTCTTTTATGCCAAAAATCATTAGGATATTAAGTAAAGATCATGTTCCATGAAGATATTTTGTAAATTTCCTACCGTAAATATATCAAAACTTCATTTTTGATTAGTAATATGCATTGCTAAGAACTTCATTTGGACCACTTTAAAGATGATTTTCTCAATATTTTGATTTTTTTGCACCCTCAGATTTCAGATTTTCAAATAGTTGTATCTCAGCTAAATATTGTCTGATCCTAACACACCATGCATCAATGGAAAAATTGACACTTATGACTGGTTTTGTGGTCCAGGGTCACATTTGGCTGAGATACAACTATTTGAGGGTGCAAAAAAAAATCAAAATATTGAGAAAATCGCCTTTAAAGTTGTCCAAATGAAGTCCTTAGCAATGCATATTACTAATGATAAATACATTTTTACAAATATTTACGGTAGGAAATTTACAAAATATCTTCATGGAACATGATCTTTACTTAATATCCTAATGATTTTTGCCATAAAATAAAATTGATAATGAAATTGAAATTGACCCATACAATGTATCGTTGGCTATTGCTACAAATATACCCGTGCTACTTATGACTGGTTTTGTGGTCCAGGGTCACATTTGTCATTTTTAAATAGCGTAATTAGTTTGGTACGGTTCACAAACATGCAAAATAGTCAACAGAATTGTGATGCATGTTTGTGGATCATGAAAAACATGATATATTTTTGCCATAATGCCCACCCCAATTGAGTATTACAGTGATGACGTCACGTTTTCCCGTAGGTGTGCCTGAGGAATAACCCTCTATATCACGCTGGTGCCGTGGCCTTCTCCGTAAACGCCGGGATCCCTAAAGTGGGCGTTCTGCTGGAGTCCGTGTGGAACATGAATGACAGCTGCCGCTTCCAGCTCCGCTCGCCCGAGAGCCTGAAGAACATGGAGAAGAACACAAAGACGCAGGAGACCAAGTAAGATGACTGTTTTTCTGTCACCAAACACATGCATGGAGGCATTTATGCTAAAAATAATGTGCTATTGGTTGTGCTTGTTCTTGCCATCAGGACGGAGAGCAAGCCAGAGCTGGTGAAGACGGAAATGGGCCCTCCTCCCTCACCAGCGTCCACATGCAGTGACACTTCCTCCATCGCCAGCAGCGCTTCTCTGCCCTACAGTACGTACACTGCACTGTGAAAAAAAAATCGGTGACATTTACGGTAAAATACCGTCAGCTGTAGTTGCCAGAACTCCGTGAAAAATATGGTTGCAACATTTTAGGTTTCACAGACTTGACTTAAATTCACAATAAAAAAACGTATTTCATTAACTGATGTAATGTTAATATACCAACCTATTGAAGTACTAATATCTGTTTTGAACCATTTGTAATACACTGATAACCACCAAAAACAGGTGGTGATGAGAAAGTCACATGATGAATCAAAGCTCATCACAAACAGCTTTTCCACAAGCTGAGGACGGAAATACTTTATATTATATGGAAGATGCACACAGTGATTCACACAAACACTAAACACCATCATGGTAACACGCATTATGCTGAAATAAAGCAATAAGCATTCATTTAACAACATTAGGTGTAAGATAAAACCTTAATGTACACAACTGATAAGAAAAAACTAAAACTGTTATTTCAGCGTAAAAACATCAAATATGAAGTGTCATGCAGGGAATTCTGGGAGTAAATTTTTTACGGTTTTTCACTGTAAATTATAAAATGACTTTCTTTTTCACTTCCAAAAACCGTAATTTTAACAGTATTTTATTGTAAAATAACATTCAATGTTATTACAGTTATTCACCATATATGGTATGGAAACTTAGTCAACCAATTAACAGGTTTTTACTGTAGCATTTTTACTGTTAAAATCATGATCATTGTTGTGCAGGGTTTATATTGACCTAAAAATTTGATGTAGAAAGAATTTTCGCTCAGAAATTGCAAGTAAACTTCTCAAACAATTACAAAGAAGTGGCTAGTGACAAATTGAACTAAATGTGAGGTTTTGAAGTACAAAACCTAAAATAGTGGTTTCTTGTAAAAAGTGCTGCAGTAATCTTTTTTTATTATTTACAACTAACCTGTAAGTCGTTAATAAAACAAAAAAAAGTATGTTTTACAAGAAAATACAGTTTCAGTGTTTCTACCTCAAAATTTCATGTTTAATTCAATGTGTTACTTGCTTTTATTTGTAAAAGAAAAAAAAAGTGCTATTTCTGAGTGAAAATTGTTTCGAAGATGTATTTTTGCTGTATGTGTGCATTTCTACTGTCATTTCACACATTTTTCCATAATAGAAGTGTCCTAGTTATGACGCAACAATAAGGCAATAAGGATGGCAGTGTAAATCAGTGTGTAAATGCAATAGTCACTTGCCCAATTGGATGTGCGCTGCATTTAATTCGGTTTGTTTGCATGTGAAGCCTGTTGTTTGCTTTCTAATCATGGCCTTCCTCACATCTTTGAAACATATTTTATTAAACTGTGCTGCTTTAAGTTCTCTTAGGAAATTATATTACTCTGCTAACACCCTTGAAGAAATTTTTAACAGCGTCAACCCTGAATCCATTTTAGAGTTTATGTATAGGTTTTTGTATTGCTTATTCATACTAGCGTTCTCTATTCTATCCGTTTTCTTTTTATTTATTATATATAAAAACCTTGCTACGTGTACTACGTTAGACTAACCGACACTTGTCAAGCACTTACATATTATTGCTCTTTTGTTGGTTTTGATTGCTTCTATTGTTCTCATTTGTAAGTCGCTTTGGATAAAAGCATCTGCTAAATTACTAAATGTAGCCTTGTTACTCGCCATGAAAATAGCCAAGGAAGCTGGCGTGGCATTAAATAAGTAGTTATTAAATAAGTAGTTTGAACTGTTTAAACATTTCTGTTTGGTCTTCTGTGAGACACCAAAAGATACTTGGCTGCAGTGTTTTGCCATTGCTAACTGATTACCTGCTGTGCTACAGAGCGTAGGCGCTCAACGCCGGCTCCAAAGGAGGAGGAGAAAGTCAATGAAGAGCAGTGGCCTCTACGAGAGGTCGTTTTCGTGGAGGACGTTAAAAACGTCCCCGTGGGAAAGGTGGGTGCTGGCGTACACGTCGATCCAGTGGAGACTGAAACTACAAGCCTATTTTCTCCAGTTTTTTGATTTATTGTCTGCATTTTTGCAACCTTTTAATCTAATAAGAATTACCAATGATGATCGATAAGCATACTGTGTTTCTTGACGTGTGACGTTCCTGTCTGTGTTTTGTCTCTGGTCTGTGTGTGATGCTTTGCTATGACACCTCATTTGCAACAGTTCTCTCTTTTGAACTCAAGGTGCTAAAAGTCGATGGTGCATATGTTGCTGTGAAATTTCCAGGGACGTCGAGCAGCGTGAGCAGCCAGAGCGCAGCTCCCACTGACTCTGACCCCTCCTCACTGCTGCAAGACTGTCGACTGCTCAGAATAGATGAGCTACAGGTAAACGCACAAAAACACGCTCTTGCATTTGCTGAAACATTGATGCATAATTCAAAATGCTGTTTTGATGAAGAAATAGTTTTATTTTTAATAGTCACTACTTAACATATTGCATTTCATACAAAGTAATACAATAATTGGTGACTCGGTCTGAAACTGAAATATGTGGCTTAAATGATGTAGGTCCAAATTATTTTTAAACGGTCTCTGGCTGTGAATTGTCAACAAATATACATGAACAATTGGTATTGAATCTGTCTATATCAGGGGTTTTCAAACTTTTTAATGCCAAGGATCCCTAAATATGATGATTACTTTGCAAAGAAACATCCTTTCTAAAAAATAAAGAAATAAAATAAAACAAAATAAAGACGACAAAAAGTAAATATATTATTTACATTATTTTATTATTTAAATTAATTTTCTAAATTTAAATGATTTACTTTTATTCTGAACATTTGACTGAAAATATCTACTTTTATTAAGTTGACCGCGTATGTGAGATTAATATTTTTTCTTTAAAAATTAACACATAGTTTTGTGAAATCTTATTTTGTTTTTTTTGCTGTTTTATACAGTGGGTATAGAGAAAAATCACCCCCTTTAAAATAATCCCATTTTGTTTTATCCAGCTGTATATCTAAGGGGTGATCCTTTTTCCAACTCAGTTTCTTACTTTTTCCTGTTATCTTTCACTTGGATGTTATAAGTTGCAGTTATAAGTAAATACAGCTGGATAAAACAAAAACTGCCCGTCTTTATTTCAGGCTGCAAAGCAACAAAATGGGATTATTTTAAAGGGGGGTGATTCTTTTCTATACCCACTCTGTTTGTGTGTGTGTATATATGTGTGTGTGTGTGTATAAAACAATATATATAAAAATTTATATTACATTTGAGAAAACCTCAAAATATATATATTTTGTATAGTTTTTTCAAATTTTCACAGATTCCCAGCACCTCTTTCCGGTCCCCAGTTTGAAAACCCCTTGTCTATATAAATATTGTGAAAAATGAAAACAAATCTGGGTGAATTTTTAGCTGAGAGGCATTTCTCTTCTCTTTTGAACAGGTTGTTAAAACTGGTGGAACGCCAAAAGTTCCAGACTGTTTTCAGCGCACTCCTAAAAAGCTTTGTATCCCAGAAAAAGCTGAAATTTTAGCCGTGAATGTTGACTCCAAAGGTGGCTATTGCTTAAATTTTTCTCTCACATTTTGTTGTGAATTTACCCTGTGCGTCTGCTTGACTGCTCTGCTGTCTTTCGTCCTGCAGGAGTTCATGCTGTGTTGAAAACAGGCAGCTGGGTACGGTACTGTGTCTTTGACTTGGCCACCGGCAAAGCCGAGCAGGAGAATCACTTCCCCACTAGTAATCTGGCCTTTCTGGGCCAGAATGAGCGTAACGTGGCCATCTTCACTGCTGGCCAGGTGAGACATCACACAGTCTGATGCGTTCCATGCGTTTCTCTGTACACCCGTTTTAACTTTCTCATCTTTGCGTCCTCAGGAGAGCCCCATCATTTTGAGGGACGGTAACGGCACCATTTATCCCATGGCTAAAGACTGTATGGGTGGAATACGCGACCCTGATTGGCTAGACCTCCCGCCTATT
>NW_015664185.1:300342-326313 GCF_001515625.1 Sinocyclocheilus rhinocerous | reverse complement strand
GTGTGTGTGTGTATATATGTGTGTGTGTGTGTATAAAACAATATATATAAAAATTTATATTACATTTGAGAAAACCTCAAAATATATATATTTTGTATAGTTTTTTCAAATTTTCACAGATTCCCAGCACCTCTTTCCGGTCCCCAGTTTGAAAACATATAAATATTATAAATATTGTGAAAAATGAAAACAAATCTGGGTGAATTTTTAGCTGAGAGGCATTTCTCGAACAGGTTGAACAGGTTGTTAAAACTGGTGGAACGCCAAAAGTTCCAGACTGTTTTCAGCGCACTCCTAAAAAACTTTGTATCCCAGAAAAAGCTGAAATTTTAGCTGTGAATGTTGACTCCAAAGGTGAATATTGTTTGCTTTTATCTCACATTTTGTTGTGAATTTTCCCTGTACATCTGCTTAACTGTTCTGTTGTCTTTCGTCCTGCAGGAGTTCATGCTGTGTTGAAAACAGGCAGCTGGGTACGGTACTGTGTCTTTGACTTGGCCACCGGCAAAGCCGAGCAGGAGAATCACTTCCCCACTAGTAATCTGGCCTTTCTGGGCCAGAGTGAGCGTAACGTGGCCATCTTCACTGCTGGCCAGGTGAGACATCACACAGTCTGATGCGTTCCATGCGTTTCTCTGTACACCTGTTTTATATATTATTTATAATATATAATGTGTAATTGCATAATTATTACATAGTTTTAAGCTGATGTTTGTATTTAAATCTTGTACTTTTTTTGTTGTTGAAAACAAAATGTTGTAAAAATCTTTCTGCTTGTAAATGTCTCCTTGTATGCCTTTAATAAGGAAAAACACATTATTTGATAAATTTAATAAAGTTTTTCAACATTTCTTTGGGGGGAAAGTAAGCAAGCCCTGAACATTAAATCTTTCTCATCTTTGCGTCCTCAGGAGAGCCCCATCATTTTGAGGGACGGTAACGGCACCATTTATCCCATGGCTAAAGACTGTATGGGTGGAATACGCGACCCTGATTGGCTAGACCTCCCGCCTATTGCTAGCCTAGGCATGGGCGTTCATTCGCTCGTCAACCTTCCCAGTAACACCACAATCAAAAAGAAAGCGGCCATCATCATCATGGCAGTGGAGGTATGTTACACCAACCTGCTAAACGTTAGACATTCAGTTAGCTCTACCAATCCCTGAAAACCTCCATTTTTCAGGGCTTGACACTTAGTTTGTCCTCAAGGAACACAAGGAGACCTTTACAAGCAAAAAGATTTTATTTATTTGTATACAAAAAGTACACAAGATTTCTGCTTCAAACTGTATGCATTTAATAATTATAGAATTATTTTTTTTAAACATGACAACTAATATTACAATATAAACACCATAAAGTAAACACCTGTAAAGTAAACACCAACATCTGTTGGCATAAATACGCATATTCATGTATGATCTTAAATTAAAAAAAAATTAGTTTTTACTTTTTAAGGACCTACATTGACCTACATTATTGTCACATGTACTAAAAACATTTTATAGCTCACACACGCAAATGTGAGTGAAATGCTTGAGCCCTGATTTCTGGATACGCACAGGACTCTTATTTTGAAATGCCTTTTTAATTCTTCCAGCTGCTCATTCAGACAGATGATAGATGAAAAATGCACTCTAACAACTAATATTACAATATAAACACCATAAAGTAAACACCTGTAAAGTAAACACCAACATCTGTTGGCATAAATACGCATATTCATATTCACGTATGATCTTAAATTTAAAAAAATTGTTTTCACTTTTTAAGGACCTACATTGACCTACATTATTGTCACGTACTAAAAACATTTTATAGCTCACACACGCAAATGTGAGTGAAATGCTTGAGCCCTGATTTCTGATTGATGTATTGTTTGCTCTCTGCGTTTCAGAAGCAGACGCTGATGCAGCACGTGCTGCGCTGTGATTACGAGGCGTGCAGGCAGTACCTGATCAGTCTGGAGCAGGCCATGCTTCTGGAGCAGAACCCTCACGCTCTGGACGCTCTGCTGGGTCACCGCTGCGACGGCAACCGCAACATCCTCCACGCCTGCGTCTCCGTCTGCTTCCCCGTAACATCCTCCACGCCTGTGTCTCCGTCTGCTTCCCCGTCAGCAACAAGGAAACCAAGGAGGAGGAAGGTAAGAACACAATGTTTTTAATGTTATTTCAGTGGCACTGAGATGTTATTACAAGGGGTGCACATACACTACCGCTCAAAAGTTTGGGATCAGTCAGACTCGTAATGTTTTTTAAAGAAGTCTCTTCTGCTCATCAAGGCTGCATTTATTTGATCAAAAATACAGAAAAAAAACAGTAATCTTGCAAAATGTTATTACAATATAAAAATAATGGTTTCTATTTTAATATCCTTTAAAATATAATTTATTTCTGTGATACAAAGCTGAATTTCCATTAGCCATTACTCCAGTCTTCAGTGTCACATGATCCTTCAGAAATCATTTTCACAAAAATGAAAAGTATCATATACTCACTGTCCACTTGTTCCAAACCTGTATGAGTTTCTTTCTTTTACTGAGCACAAAAGAAAATATTTCTTGACAGTAGCCATTAGGGCTGTGACGGTGGCAGATTTTGACCACCGCGGTGGTAATGGACCAACTACCGCCGGTGGCGCGGTGTTGATATAAATAAAAAAATAAAATAATAATATATATATATATAATTAGTGGTGTCAAAATTAGCGCGTTAACGCAAGCGATTCTTTTTTCAGTTTAACCTCTGAAATGGTTTTCAAAACTGTCCTGGAGCAGCCCAGCACTGTCTCACTCATCTAACACACCCGATTTAACTCGTCAGCTCGTGTTTATTTTAGCACTTCCGTCAGTGAATACGCAGCCTGCAAAACACTAAAATAAATATCAAAGAAATAATACAGTTAAACAAGAAAGTAGCCCAAAATAAGAAAGTTGAATACACCCTGTCTACAGGACGCGAGCTGTGCGGCGCGGCACGACAAAATACTATAAAACTCATTATAATCAGTGATGCTACACTGGATGCGGCACGATACGACATGACAAATCCCCGACTGTAAACCGCCTCGTCCTATTTATGAGGTACTGACACAGAGTTCAAATGTCCTGTGTAGACACTAGACAGACTCAACCTGTTGCGACGCGGCGGTGTCGCGTCTGGTGTAGACACGGTTCACTGTTCCACTACTGTTATTACTGTTATTACACTTGTATACAAAACTTTGTATTATGCTTGTTATAGAGTGTGTGACGTCACGTGCACTACCGCCGGTGGCAATAGACACGGTTGTCACGGCGACCGTCACAGCCCTAGTAGCCATTGACTTCTATAGTATTTTTTCCATAATTTGAAAGTCAATGGTTACCGTCAACTGTTTGGTTACAAACATTCTTCAAAAAATCTTTTGTGTTCAACAGCTGAAAAAATTCATACAGGTTTGGAATGACTAGAGGGTTAGTAAATGAAATGAATTTTCATTTTTGGGTGAACTATCCCTTTAAAATTGTGAATTAGTTTTATTTTTATGTTTTCTGTCTTCATTGAAAATTATTATTATTTTTTTTTTATTTATTATTTTTTTTTTATGTCTATAGTTTATTTCAGTTTTAATTGTTTAGCACTTAAACTCAACAAAAAATACAAATGTTGCTGTGGCAACTAACTGAAATTTATTTTATTTCATTAAACATTTATTTATTAAAAGCATTTAACAATTAACTGAAGTAAAATAAACTGAAAGCCATATATTTTAAGTAACAAAATTGATGACCTGTGTAGACCTCATGTGGCGAGGCAGCTCACTGGATTGATTGGAACGCAGCTGATGTTAGATGTTTTTCTAAACCCAGCCTGAGATGACTTGAGTGCCGTGCGCTGTGTTTCAGAAGCAGAGCGGTCTGAAAGGAACACGTTCGCTGAGAGGCTGTCCGCTGTCGAAGCCATCGCCAATGCCATTTCAGTGGTGTCCAGCAACAGCTCGGGGAACCGCACAGGATCGTCCAGCAGCCGGGGGTCAGTGTTCAGATTCACTGGGATACGGAAAACCATTTCAACAAACTATTGGCAGTTTTACAAACTTCAAAGATTAATAGAGGGCGTAGCACATGAAAATAAATAAATTGCAACAGTTATTGCACATTAACTATTTTTTTTAAAGTAGTAAAGCATAGACATTTCAAAATAAGAGTCCCGGTCTTTTTTTGGGCTTGTTTGTAAAATCTTTTTTTCTGGGTATTGTTGGTGTTTTGGTTACACAATTAAGTGTGTCGGGCATTTAATTCAACGTGGCTTCTCTCTGACCACCTGTCACAAAAAGGAAAGCCTGATAACATTTCTTAAACACATTCATTGTATTGATTTTACTGTTATCGACAGAGTCTTTTAATTGCTTTTCTTTAAACACATTATTATCGTATCAGCAAAATCCAATAGCAGTCGACCTGTAATTCGTATGTGTTGATATATCAGCAATTCAATTCAATTTCAATACATATGTATATATTGAATAAAACGTGTCTTGAGTATTTTAAAATTGCACTTAAATGTGTGTCGCAGCCTGTTTAATTAAGTAAAAGAATCCGAGATGCATGGTTTGCTTTGAGATTGTATGGGTTTGTTCTATATCCATGCATTCAAACTCTGTTATACATTTTGATCCAGTTCATGCATTCCTTTGGAATTGAAACCATGGCTTTGGTGTTCAGAGCAACAGGAGTAATATAAAATGAAAATCTCTTTTCTACTTCTGTATTAGATTGTTTGGTGTACAGTAGGGCTGTCAAAATGGCTGAAACTAAATTTGAATTTTGTACTTAAGTATTATCAAAATTCGAATTGGCATTGATGTTCTCTTTTTCCGCAATATTTTTAATTAACAATGCAGCAGCGCCGCATCTAGTGGCTTCAACTGAATAGGCTGACAAAAACATTAAAATGCAATGACACTTACATCGTCATCATTGTATCTTGTGCGCCACTGATAAGGCTGCCTCTTTAACGCACACCTAAAATTTGACCTAAATGTGGATTTTTATTTTAAATTCGATATTCGATTTTTTTTTGACAGCCCTAGTGTACAGTTGTTTCACTTTCGTTGTTCTCGTTTCTGTAGCTTGCGCTTGAGAGAGATGATGAGGCGCTCCCTCCGCGCTGCAGGTTTGGGCCGGCACGAATCCGGCCCTTCCTCCAGTGACCACCAAGACCCCGTTTCACCCCCTATTGCTCCTCCCAGCTGGGTACCAGACCCTCCACCGATGGATCCTGGTGAGTGCAGCAGTTTTTGGGTCGTAACAGATGTATTGCATGCATGCGATTAGCCTGATGTCTTACAAAACCATCTTCTCTGCTAGACGGGGACATTGATTTCATCTTGGCCCCTGCAGTGGGCTCCCTTACCACTGCCTCCACAGGCACCAGCCAGGGTCCCAGCACTTCCACCATCCCAGGTACGTGAACCGGCCTCCCAAAGGACTTTCTACACCAGTGGTTCTCAACTGGTTTTGCTCCAGGACCCAGATTTTGCTTTGTACGTCAATGGTGACCCAATCAGAGCAGTGTTATTTTAGTATGATTGATTAGTATTATTAGATTTTTTTTTTTTATATATATATACAGTGGTGTGAAAAAGGTTTTGCCCCCTTCCCAATGTAAAATTACGACTAATTAGTATTTGGGGTGAAAGTAATTAGTCTTTTAATATGTCATAAATTGATTTTGTTGTAAATATGACTGACAAGATTGTTACACTGAATGACATTTTAGTGGGTCTCTTCTGTAAATCAGGGGAAAAGGTATGACATTTATTTTTTTGCTCAGAAAAACAAAATTGCAATTAAATTAAAAAATTTAAAAAAAAAAATATGTTGGGGGAAAAACAACAACAATTTAAAGCAGTATTACACATATATTACAGTATTACATATAGTATTTATTTTTTATTTTTTTCTGAGCTAACTTTAATTGTAAAGTTTTAGTAATTTTGTTGTTTTTTTGTCTTTTAAATTATTATTTAAATGTATTTATTTATAATTATTCGTATTTATAATTATTATTATATTATTATTATTATTTAAATATGTCTATGTAGTATTTATTAATCAATTTTTTTTTCAGTTATTTTAGTTCAAGCTAAATGGAAATGAGAAATGTTGCCTTGGCAAAACAAAGTAAAATAAGTTTGCTCTTTTTAAAATAATTTATGTTTTATTTCAATGAATGTTTATTTTATTTAAAGTAACAAATTAATATATATTTTTTAAAATTGTTTTAGTTGTTTCAGTTAACAATAACCCTGAATCAGAATATACCTGCAACCTTTTTGGGTCACAGTCTCTCCAGTTGAGAACTGCTGCTTTGTGCTGTCATTTATTAAACACTCTTGTAGCATGTTTTCAGTATTTCCTCTGTCTTCTGAAGGACCTTCATCTGAACCATCAGTAGTGGAATCTAAAGACCGGAAGGCAAACGCACACCTGATACTGAAGCTAATGTGTGACAGCGTCGTCCTGCGACCTCACTTGAGAGAGCTGCTCTCTGCCAAGTACGTCACCCTCCTGCAGCTCTGAATGATAGCCGATTTCCCGTTAGCGCTCTTTGAGTGTTTGTTTTGCTGTTGTTTGATAGGGATGCTCGTGGGATGACTCCATTCATGTTGGCGGTGAGTGGGAGAGCTTACCCAGCAGCCATTACTGTTTTAGAAGCAGCACAGAAAATAGCCAAAGGTGAGTACATGGCTGCAGTTTAACTGTGTTATTTTAGTATTAATAATGTACCATTATAGTTTTTGTTTAGATTTTATTTTTATATTTTCTGTTTTTATTTTAGTTAGTTTGTCACTTTTTGCCCTTTTTTTTTTGTCTATATATATTTTTTTTATTTTAGTACTTCAAGTTAAACTAAACGAAAATGAGAAATTACAATACTTTTTTTTTTTTATGTTTATTTTATTTTAATTTTGTTGTTTTTTTGTCTTTTTTGTTAGTTTTGTTTAATGTCTATATAAGTGTTTATTTATTTTGGGTTTAGTAATTGTTTTTTTTTTTTAATGTTTTTTTTTTCTTTAGTTATTTTAGTACTTGAGCTGAATGATTTTATAGAGTGGCACTGTGTGATTAACTGAAGTTGTATGTTTTCAGGACATCTTTGAGTGCAGAACTTGCGGCCTGCTGGAGTCTCTGTGCTGCTGCACTGAATGCGCCAGAGTTTGTCACAAGGGTCACGACTGCAAGTGAGTGCGATGCCATAAAATCATTTGAACTTGACACCTAATTTTCTGCATCACCACTTGTATCCTTGTCCTTATCCTTGTATGGAAGAACGAAATCCTTGAATGCAGTGCAAACATTGTTGTTAACGGTAACTTAAACTGTTATAAAAAGTTTATTAATTGAAATGAAGCTTAAAGAAAATATAAATATTTCATGAAAAACTTGTACGAAAATCAGAAATCTTGTCTTGACAAATAACTGAAATAAAATCAGTTGAAGTACTAAAATTAACTGAAAAAAATAAAAATGAAAGCTGAAATGATATAGGAAGTAATAAAAATGCAATAAAAAAGCATAGAACAAAATTACTAAAACTAAAGTTAAAATTAAAACTGAAAAAAAGCATAAAAAATACAATAAAAATCAAAGCTAATTAAAATATTAATAAATACTATAGTAGTATATAAATAATACAAAAATAACACTGATTGCAACAAGCTTTGTGTAAAAAAATCAAGATGACAGGCGATTAGTGATGTAACAATTCACTCGACTCACGATTCGATTCACGATACTTGATTTCATGATTTGATTTTCTCACAAATTTTGTTTTTTAAATGATATTAGATTTAAGACCAATTATAAATGAAAAAAATACAATAAAAATCAAAGCTAATTAAAATAGTAATAAATACTATAGTAGTATATAAATAATACAAAAATAACACTGATTGCAACAAGCTTTGTGTAAAAAAATCAAGATGACAGGCGATTAGTGATGTAACAATTCACTCGACTCACGATTCGATTCACGATACTTGATTTCATGATTTGATTTTCTCACAAATTTTGTTTTTTAAATGATATTAGATTTAAGACAAATTATAAATGAAAAGGTGTCCTTTTATTATTGCTTGGACAAAATGCTGCACATTTCTTTGTGAAACAGAAATATGTCAAATAACAAAACTAAATTGAAATTTTAAAACAAACCCCAAATAAGACAAAAACACCTCACCTCATAAACAAAGGCTTGTCTGTGCTTTCCATTTAAAAATTAGAGACAACCACTGCATTTGAATCACAAACCAAACAAAGATGCTGAATACATGCTGCATGAGCAGTTTTTAAAATCTAAATTAGATTGTATTATTTGAAATTTTAAAACAAAAACGGAATGCTCTGACTTTAGTTTTGTAAAACTATACTACATAAAACATCTGCAGGAAACCGAAACAGCAGACGGGCTGAATAAGACGCAGATTCACTCTCTGACAGCAGGTGGCGCTTATGGAACAGCAGATACAGCATTTCTTTGACTGTAAACAAAGCAGCGGAGCGCTTATGAACGCTGCTTTAATATGCATTATACAGAGACGTGATGAAAAGAAAATACCATCTAAACTTTTCTAAAGACAGTCAGTTCCCCTCAGAGATACATTCATATAAACTCACTCTCCCAAATGTATCGCGATTCGTTGAACACCTCAACCGATTTGAATCGTCACATATTTGCATCGATTTTCATCCGGCTCGCGGTGAATCGTTACATCCCTACAGGTGATGCAAGCTAAATGTTGATTTATTACTGAAAGCTGTACTTTTCAAAAAGTATGTAGAGAAACATTTACTGCTAGACTGTGGACTGCATGTATTTTTATACTTGTATTGCTTATATTGAGTATTGTGCTTTTAGCCTAGCAACGTGTTGGCACTGAACTTTCTGAAATCTAATAAGTTGCTGCCAATCAAAAGTTTTCCAGAGCTATTACTTATGGGCTTACGTTTCAGTTGCTGTAATCCCTAGAAGGCAGCAAGATAGTTCACAAGGTTGTAAAACAGTAATCTCTCTTGTTTCTTCTCCAGACTGAAGAGAACGTCTCCCACCGCATACTGTGACTGCTGGGAGAAGTGTAAATGCAAGACCCTCATCGCGGGCCAGAAAGCAGCTCGTTTGGATCTGCTCTACAGGCTGCTGACCACCACTAATCTAGTTACCACTCCTAACAGCAGGTATGTTCAAGGAATGAGTCCTTTAAGTCCTGCTCCAACTTTCTGTTGCCAGACCGTTTTACGGGGTCATCAGGACAACGTCCGGCCAGTGTTCTGTGTCCTGAGCGCCGTTTGTTTGTGTCTGGCAGGGGAGAGCACATCTTGCTGTTCCTGGTGCAGACTGTTGCAAGGCAGAGCGTGGAGCATTGCCAGTATCGACCACCTCGCATACGGGAGGACAGGAACCGGAAGGCAGCCAGCGCTGAAGGTGTGTCTTTGAGTAGGGAAGTGATCTGGGTCTGGATTTGTGAAAATCTTTTCTTTGAAACATTCTTAAAATCTTCTTGGAATTTATTTTAAGTGCAGTTTCTCAAAAAAAAAATTATAGGCTTTGGGTTTTTATTTTGGTCCCTATTTGACTTGTTTTTGTATTGTTACTGAATTTCAAATTCAGCAAAAAGCATCATGCTTAATAATCATTATGAATGATTATTGCTGACATTATCGATCATTGTCTCACTTCAGAGTACTTGTGCACACAAACAGCAAAGATAACAAGCTTTTCAAAATGAAAACAAAAAGAAAAGTAAAACTAAACTTGCTGTCGGTGACAGTGCTTGCATGTTTTTTTGCCATGAGTACCAACATTTTCACTTTCTCTGGTTTAAGAAGCGGTCTTTTACTTTACTTTGGCTTGAAAACCATCCATCGTTTCCTCAATATTCGCGTCATTTGTGCTGCGCGCACCTTCGCACTCGTGCTGACGCGGCGAGTATAAACCAGGCGCTGCACAGTTCAAATGAGTAGCGCGGTTTTGTTAAGCGAAAACTGAGACTGACTGGATGTGCCATTAACGAAATCGCCTGTGCATTGATTTAAAATATAATTATATTAAAATTTTGCAGTCGCACCAGTGCGACCTATAAAAAAATTAGTTGCACCAGCAGGAAAAATGGTCGCAAAATGCGACTATTTGGTCGCAGTCTGGAGCCCTGCACCAGACACGTCGTATTTAGTTCAAGCAGTTGTCTAAAACTGTTTATTTTATCACGAAATGGGCAAAAGTTCACTTCAAGAATGATAAAAAAAAAAAAACAGCATATGAGTTTGAAATTTGGTGTAAAAAAAAAAAAAAAAGCGCAAAAGAGAAAGCTTTCTCTTTCTGTTTTGCTCTTTTTTTATTATTATTTTTTTCGCTCTATGTAGCTCTCTATATGAAGCATACAGAAAAATGCACAATACACAATCTTCCAGCCCAGGGTGAAGTCACTATGTACATTAACAACGATTTAGGACATATAATGTAATTTAATGAAAACTGTGTGAATGGCGCTCCGTGGCGCGGCAGGATTTCTGTCAGCTGAATGAACATATCATTTTGCTTTCTCACGTCTCAGCTTTAGATCTGCAACTTCGCTGGATAAGAAATGCGTTAATGTGACTAGCTGGATATAAACTAATGCAAATAGATGGTAACAATCGTGACATTAAACATTTGGGTCAGACTTGTGTGTGTTTTGTTTTAACCGCTTGAAATGCTGCTAATGTTCGCATCCTCTCAGCCTTGATAGCAAACTAATGCAGCATCTAGTCAACAAATTAATTGCTTAGTAATAATATGAAAACATGCACTTTAGTGTACTGTATACTAGGGCTGTGCGATTAATCGAAATCGAATCGCGAATTTCTGTGATGGTTTCTATTGTTTTTTTCAGCAGGGTAATGATACCCATACTGTGCTGCAAATTATTGACAATATTGAGCTGAAGCTTGACTTTGCAAATTTAAAATCGCAAATCAAATCGCAATATCTGTCAAAAAAAATCGCAATTTGATATTTTCCCCCAAATCGCACAGCCCTACTGTATACACCGTTTCGTTGTCTGTTTTAGACCTGTGCCTCTTAAGTGTCCAGGGGCCTGTTTCATAAAACAAGTTTACCAAATAAGCCAGGCTTATTTCAGGTAGTCTGACTTATTTTGAACCAAATCAACTGACAATAAGTCATACTAACTAAAATAAACCTGGCTTATTTGGTAAACTTGTTTTATGAAAGAGCCCCCTGCTCTGTGCAGCATGCAGTGTCACGTGTCAAAACAAACAGCACGTGCTGTCAGTGATTTCCGCCCCTAGAGGCCGCTCTCGTACTGTATAATGACAGCGGACCTTCTCAGCCGCTCCAGCAACAGACACAACCCTGATAAACTATCGGCATGGATTTTAGCCGATAGTTCCAGCATTTTAGCCGATAGTTCCGATACATCTGTCAAACTCTAGTTTTTATTCTTAAGAATGTTTCGTAAGTCTGCTTTTAACCTTTGCTACAAAGCATCAGAAGTGGAGAAATATCTTGAAGACAAGTATTTCATTTCTTAATGTTCATGATTTTATTGTGCATGATTCGTTAGTGTATGTGTGGAGAACATTGGTTTGTTCTGTGTTCTTTAATGTGTGTCTGTCTTTCTCTCAGACTCTGATATGCCGGATCATGACCTGGAGCCTCCTCGCTTCGCGCAGCTGGCTCTAGAGCGCGTGTTGCAGGACTGGAACGCGCTGAAGTCCATGATAATGTTCGGTTCTCATGAAAACAAAGACCCGTAAGTACATCATTAAACACCAACCAGGCGAATTTCATGGTACTTATTCAGCTTTCAAGACATTTTTGCTGACACAACGTTTTGTATCGTTCCAGACTAAGTGCCAGCAGCAAAATCGCTCACCTTTTACCAGAAGAGCAGATGTACCTGAACCAGCAGAGCGGTACCATCAGACTGGACTGTTTCACACACTGCCTCATCGTCAAGTGTGCACCAGACATCACTGTGAGTCCAAGAAACTGCAGTTGTGCTTTTACAGCCATGAATATTTAATTATTTTGCATGTTTCTTGTGCCCTAATGAGTTCCAGCTAACCTTGATTAGTTTGAATGCAGGGTGTATCTACATTATTTTCAGAATAGCAGCAGTTTGCTAACTGTCTCCTCTTGCTCTTGTTGTTCTCCAGTTTATTGACACTCTTTTGGGGACCCTGGTGAAGGAGCTGCAGAATAAATACACTCCCGGCCGCAGGGAGGAGGCCATCAACGTCACACGCAGGTTCCTGCGCTCCGTGGCCCGAGTGTTTGTCATCCTCAGTGTGGAGATGGCGTCTTCCAAGAAGAAAAAGTATGACTTATTTACTGAACTTCGCTTATACTGTCACACTTTGTAATATGTTTACTTTATCAACAAAATATAAACTGCTTTGTGCAACAAAAAAAAATCAAAGTTAGTATGGTAATTGTTCACATTCCTTTAAAGCCTACTTGTATCATATTTGAAACACAGATTTCTAAGACCTCTAAATGATCAACATGATCAAAACCCGTTGCACACAACCCACTACATGCCTTTTGTAACGTTTATTTCTTCATCTCTCAATCATCATTGTATTGCATTGTATGCAAGCATTTAAATCTCATCTTACTTACTACATATTATTGGAGATACAGAGTGATGACTGATATTTATATCATTTTATGTAAGTATCTTCTATACTGTTATAAAGATCTCATTGATTTACATTACAAGCATCAGAATTTCATCTTACTTCTTGGCCATATAAATATCAGCATCTGCAACAAATTGCATATTTCTGCTCAGTTTGGGCCTTTGAATAAAATTTAGTTGTCTTTTCCTCCATATTCTCACTATATCAGGCTATATGAGCCAATAAAAGCCTGATGTATCAAATATGATACTCAAAAAATGCACTTGCAAATATTTTTAGTTTTTTGTTTAGTGTCTAAAGGTTCACTAAACGGTTCCATTTTAAAAAATAAGATTTTTCTGAGCATTATTTCATGTTAGGCTTTACAGGGTTAAGAATATTTATTTTTCACACTGCTCACATTCTCTCTCTTTTGTATTTCCTTCAGCAACTTCATCCCGCAGCCCATCGGGAAGTGCAGGCGTGTTTTCCAGGCTCTGTTGCCGTATTCGGTGGAAGAGCTCTGCAATGTGGCCGAGTCTCTGATTGTGCCGGTGCGGATGGGCATCGCTCGCCCTACAGCGCCCTTCACTCTGGCCAGTACCAGCATCGACGCCGTACAGGGCAGCGAGGAGCTCTTCTCTGTGGAGCCCCTGCCGCCACGACCCTCCCCGGATCAGTCCAGCAGGTGAGCGATGCTTCAGTTGACCAAAAATTCACCCGCAGCTTCCTGCAGCCCAGAAATTAGTGCATCTCAGTGGTTTTCAACTTTGACTCCCCTCTTGTAGACTAATCCTGTGGTACTTCTGCTACAATGACAAAGCTTGATTTCAAAGCTTTTTGTAATTTACAGAAACTAAGAGTGTCTGTGGGTTAAAATTTGCTACTAAAATAATCATACTTCAGAATTACAGAAATTTCGAGAGCAGAATCTTCTTCAGGGCTTCTGCTCTTTTTAACCAGTAAATTTACATATCCCGTAAACCACAAACGACTGAAAATAAGAATTAAAGATAAGGATGTAAAAAAAAAAAAAATGACCTGATGAAAATATTTTAAAGTTTGGCGTAACTAGATTTTTTTTTTTTAATGTCTAAGATTATCCACACATCATTTTTAAATGTATTGAATGATACACCAGGCTTTTGAGTAACATTTATTTGTACATCTCTGTATTGCGTTGCATTGTTTTTTTTCTCCCCTCAATAAAAACTACAGAGCTTTTTCTATTTAAAAAAAAATTTAAGAAAAAAAAAACTAGAAAAATAGCTAGCAGTTATTAAAAAACTAGAAAAATGTACTGTATTTATCCATGCATCATATTAAACTGAGTGTTAAATATGATACGACAGGCTTATGAGTAACATTTAGGCTATTTGTTCATCTCTCAATCATCATATTGCATTGCATTATATTTTGCCCACCACAATTGAAACTACAAAGCTTTTTCTACCCTATAAAATATTTTTTAACTTTGTGTAACTAGAGAAATGTATAATTATTTGCATGACTTTTTTCAGGTCTCGAAATCACACTTTTAGCTTATTGAGCATATTTTATAGTTTTTTTTTTTTTTAAATCTTTTTTTTGTTTAAGTCATCATATCTCATATATATTTCTGAGGCCACCTGACTGAAAACCGCTGGTGTAGCTTAAGTTTGCACTGAAGCTATTGCGGAGTATTCAACTGGATCTTATTGAAGTTGTCATTAATGCTGGTGTTGTCTTGTGCCTCAGCTCCAGTCAGTCGGCCTCTTCGTACATCATCAGGAACCCTCAGCCCCGCCGCAGCAGCCAGTCCCAGACGGCCCGCGGCCGCGACGAAGAGCAGGATGATATAGTTTCTGCTGATGTAGAAGAGGTGCAATGCTATATTATTCTATCACTTGTTTTAGAGTTAGTTTGTTTGCCTGAAGCTCTCTCTAAATGCTCCTGGCTGTTCACCTGTTCAGGTAGAGGTGGTGGAAGGTGTTGCAGGTGAGGAGGATCACCATGACGACCAGGAGGAGCAGGGGGAGGAGAACGCAGAGGCCGAAGGGCAGCATGATGAGCACGATGAAGACGGTGAACACATGAACACTTAAATCACTCTTCACAGCAAATTTGACTCGGAAATCACCATTTTATCTGATAAGGTTTTAATTACGCTTTTAATTAATGCCAGTAGGGTTGAGTGATAAATCAACATTTATCTGGTACAATTAAAGGTCTTCACAATAAACAACCAAAATAAAAGTTTGATTTAACTCGAAGAAAATGTGACCGAAATAATACTTTTTAATAGTAAAATGTAGTCCTCACATTAAAAAAAAATAGTTTGAGAAATATCATACAACAGAGATATTTTTATTCATGTTTTAATTTATATGATGTTCAGGTTCTGTTGTGTTAGCAGCTTATTTAACCCCAAAAAATTATTTGTTGTACTTCTATTTTTATTGGATTATATTTTAAAAGATCGATTAAATTGTTGAAATTTTATGAACACATTAAATTAGACATAATTTTTTAAGATAAATTTTTGTAATAAAAAAACACACACACACACACACAAAAAAAAACACATACGTGGAAACCAGAAAAAATAAAAGGGAAGCACAGAATTTGAGGAAAAAAATAAAACTGATTTCAGTGGTGTTCGCTTCTAAACAAATACGTTATGTTTAAATTGATTCTCGAGGTCTAACAAACATGTGGGATGGATTTCTTTCCTATTAATGGTATGAAGTGAATATTGTGATAAATATAGAATGATATGGAAAAAATACTGTGATTTAATATTATTGCTCATTTTGCCCAGCCCTACATGGCAGTGCATTTCCTGTATTTTTGTATCACAGGAAAAACACAAATTTGTTAGAAACACTGGTGCTGCTCCTTGTGCTTTTGTCTAGAAGCCAACAATTTCTTCGATTAATGAGACTGAGGTCACAAACAATCGCTAATCTTTTTTTCTTACAGGGAGCGACATGGAGCTGGATTTATTGGCTGCTGCTGAGACGGAGAGTGACAGCGAGAGTAACCATAGCAACCAGGACAACGCCAGTGGCCGCAGGAGCGTTGTGACCGCCGCCACCGCTGGATCTGAAGCAGGTGCTTCACTTTGTCAAAATTGCAGCAATTACTGTAATTGTGGCGCTCCCTCCTATTTTGTTTTGCCCTCCACATAACATACTGAGCATACAGGAAGCTAATGGCTTCAGATAAGAACTATAAACGCATTTTGTTTTGAATTTTTCCATGTGGTACCTGTAGAATTACATTTAGTGGGTCGAACAGTCGGTTTTTCTTATTTCCTATAAAATCAGGTGCCTTTGTTTAGTTAGTCTGTAATTTCTGCCAATAGTAGATAGTCTAATCCAGGGGTTTTCAACCTTTTAGGACATGCCCCCCTGGTATTACTGTAGTCACACCGAATTACTTTATTAACATCAACATAAAAGCAAATATCCATTAAAGCTATTAAAGCAGCGAACAATTTTTCTTTTGCTCTTTTTGATTAACATTATTTACATAAGAAATGCACGGATCCGTTATACTGATGTACATTTGATATTTTCTTTACTGTTTACATTCACTTAAAACAACCGACTGTGCTTACAAGACAATACTTGTCAAGACAGCCATTGGTATTCACCTGCTGTCTGAGAAGGCTATCTGTTTGTGCACGCGGGAAAACCGCGGACTTGGCAACACTGAGCGTGACTGATACTCGAGCCAACTCTGCTCTAACTGTTGACTAGCAGTGGCAGTCAGATTGCCCCTAGTGGATGGCTAAAGATTTGTTAACTCATATTCATAAATTCTCAAGGGAACGTCTCTGAATTAACTGATGCTCGCGCCCCCCTTGACAGGTGCTGGCGCCCCCCTGTTGAAAACTCTGGTCTAATCTATCTAAGTTTAGATTTATTTACTTATGTTGATTTATTTACCTATATTTTATTTAAACAAGGCACCATGTACATTAATCAACATTGAAATAAATGTAAATGTACCTGAGTTAAAAGAAAAATCAAACAAAATTGAAGAACAAAGAGGGACAAAATTTTTTTATTTCTACACCTCGAGCTTCATCAAATAGAATTGCAAAAATGAATTGGAAAAAAAAATTTAACACCTCTCATCTGCATTAAGCCAAAGAAACAAGTAGCCCCCCCCAAAACTCACGCCATTGGTTGAGCAAATGTTGTGTCACTCAAACCAACTGGATTGTAATCATTTTTGACGCCACAATGATGCAAAAAGTAGCAAACCCTTCACCTAATGGTTAGACGGACTTGTATAAACCTGCAGTCGTGGCCTAATGGATAGAAAGTCGGACTTGTAACCCGAAGGTCACGGGTTCGAGTCTCAGTACCAGCAGGGATTGTAGGTGGGGGGAGTGAATGACCCGTGCTCTCTTCTACCTTCAATACCATGACTGAGGTGAGACCCGGGCGCTGCAGCAAAAATGGCTTCCCACTACTACTGCTGTGTGTGTGCACTTGGATGGGTGAAATGATTCAGAGTATGGGACACCATACTTGGCTACATGTCACATCACTTTCTCTTTAAACCATGGCATAAAAATTTGGACCAGAATAAAGAGTGCATGCATTTGATAAGAATTGTAACCCTGTCTTTTACCTGCAGGTGCCAGCAGCGTTCCTGCTTTCTTCTCCGAGGACGACTCCCAGTCGAATGATTCCAGTGACTCGGACAGCAGCAGCAGTCAGAGTGACGATGTGGATCAGGAGACTTTCCTGTTGGACGAGCCTCTAGAGAGAACCACGGGCTCAGCACACGCCAACAGTGCGGCCCAGGCGCCGCGGTCCATGCAGTGGGCCGTTCGCACTACACCCAGCCAGCGCTCTGCCGGCGGCGCCCCATCCAGCTCATCCACACCTGCTGGTTAGTATCTCCCACCACCTGTCCCAGAAAAGTGATGACCGGATTTTACGGAAAATTGATTGGTTGGTTCTTGTCACATGACCCGCGGTGCGCTTGCGGCATTCTGAAAAGTTGAAATGTTTATCTCGATGTGGTGCTGGAAAAAATTAGTGCGTCGCTTCCATTATGAGCGTGCCTGCCGCGCGTCTACATTTGAAATAACGAACTTGAGCGTGCAAAAGACGCGATATGTGAACGGCCCCTTGTTCAGCATAAATCCAAATGTGTGCTTTGCGCTTGTTTTGTGTTCTTCGTGTTGCATTCAGTATACAATGGTGCATTCAAGTCATGTCAGAAAGATCGTTTTTGAGTTGAACGCACATGAACGCCACCACAAAGTCATTGCTATGAATGGGAAACTTTGAGTTGGTGCCGTTTCAGTGAGAGAATAAGTTGGATGCAATAGATGCAGTGTCTGTATAGATGGTACATTTTATTGAATTTAATGAAATTATTTTTTTATTTACAGTAAAACTAGCTAAGTTACATTTATGACAATTATGGCTAGATATATACTGTTTTATTATATATATTTATATATTAACACCTTAGTAAATTGAATTAAAAAACAAAAACACACCTGATGTGAATTCATTCATATTATATTATTTTGTAAAAGTAGAGTTTAAAAAAAATCTTACTGAATTTTTTGTAGAAAAACTACATCGGCCAACATGGCTCCAACCAAAGTGATTAAAGTCTTTTTTTTATCCTTTTAATGATATTTTACAGTAATATTGAAGTATTTATTATTTTGAATTAATTTTATTTGAATATTTTCAGTTTTTCTTTTAATTTTAGTAAGTTTGTTTTTTTTATTTTAATAATTTTTTTTTTTTAGTTTTTGTAATTTCAGTACTTCATCTTAAATTTAAAGGGTTAGTTCACCCAAAAATGAAAATTGTCATCTTTTATTTATTTATTCATTTTTATATTTTAAGAAAAGTTAGTTTTGGTTAGTTTTAGTTAACATTGACAACAATGACACTGATATTTCTTTCTTTCTTTTTTTTTTCCCCATTGTCATTGCAATCTTGCTCCAACCAAAGTGACTTGAATGCATCTAATGTGTAAAAACTTCCCACTAGGACTTGAGTGCGCCATAATTCCCAGCACGTTTCAGATGATAAAAAAAACAAGTTATATTCTGGAAAATATAAGGAATTTAATATTAGTAGCAATAATTCTAATGTCTCCTTTAGCGAGCTCCACGGGCCTCATCTACATCGATCCTTCAAACCTGCGACGGAGCAGCGCCATCAGCACGAGCGCAGCAGCCGCCGCAGCAGCCCTGGAGGCCAGTAACTCCAGCAGCTACCTGACATCCGCCAGCAGCCTGGCTCGAGCCTACAGCATCGTCATCCGGCAGATCTCCGACCTCATGAGCCTCATACCCAAATACAACCACCTGGTCTACTCGCAGTACCCCGCTGCAGTCAAACTCACCTATCAGGACGCGGTTAATCTGCAGGTGAGTCGCTCGGCCTTTACCCGAACAAAATCGGACTGTAATAAAGGCAAAATATAACAGGATAATGTCATTTTGCAGAACTTTGTGGAGGAAAAGTTGATCCCCACCTGGAACTGGATGGTGTCCATCATGGATTCCACTGAAGCGCAGCTGCGATACGGCTCCGCTCTGTCATCAGCCGGGGATCCTGGTCACCCCAGTCACCCGCTGCACGCTTCACAGCACGCAGGCCGCAGGGAGCGCATGACTGCTCGAGAGGAAGCCAGTCTCCGCACCCTTGAAGGTCGAAGGTAAGACCTTTGGGCAGTTAAAGGTGCAAAAGGTCTTCAGAAACATTTTTTGTTATGCTGGTTGCAGAATAAAGCAGAGCAAATAAAGTGTAATGATATAAATAAAAACAGTATTCTTCCACCAAACAATGTAGTTCCTCAGAAACAGTTGTGGTTCCAACAAAGTGGTTGCCAAGCAACAGACAGAAGTAAACAAAGGTGTATGTTTGTAGAGTAATTTGCAACAGCTTCGAATGCGGCTCAACCAATCAGAATCCAGGACCGGAACTATCTGTTTTATAAAATTTACTCACCCTTAAGTTGTTCCAAACCTGTATGAGAATGTTGGTAACCAAACAGTTGACGGTAGCCATTGACTGCCATAGTATGGAAAAAAATACTATTGAAGAGTTTAATACAAAGGGCCGAAAGCCAATCACACAGAGTACATTTTTCATTTAAAAACACGAGTTGCAGTGGGATGGGAAAAAAACCCCGCCATAAAGTCTCGAGATATGTTTTTTCAAAGTTGAACTTGCATTAATTTTACATGGCTTTCTAAACATGCGGCTCTTTTGTGCGAGACGCGAGTGCAACGCTGATAGATGTCCCTCTAGAAAATGAGCGAAATATGCATTCTGTTTAAAGGGCTTTTTTTTTTCTCCCGAATGCAACGTTTTTGCATTCGAATGTGGACTTTTATTTTAAATTCGGCAAATATTCGAAATTCGAATTTTTTTTGACAGCCCTAGTTTATCTGTTTGGTGTGATGATGGTGACATTTAATGTCCCTGACAACCTCTGTAGTGCCATTTAGCCACTTGTTAACAATCGCAGTTTTCTTTTTTGTTTAGTTTTAATTTTATTTGTTTTTTATTTGTTTACTTAGTTTTATTTAATTTCAGTTTTTTCTTATTATACTTTTTTAATTTTTATTTTTTAGTTTTTTTTTTTGTCTTTGTTTTAGTTGTGATTTTAGTTTTATATTTATTTTAGTTTTATTTGGTTTAAATTTTTTTCTTTTTCTTTTCTTTTTAATTTTTATGTTTGTTTGTTTGTTTGTTTAATTCAGTTTTTATTTTTGTTTTAGTTTATTTTTATTCTTTTTTTGAATTAATTAATTTACTTTTTAAATCGTATTTAGTGTTTTTTATTTATTTATTATGTGGAGTATTTTATATTGTAGAATAAAATGTGAAATATCTTGAGCTTGTTTTCAGATGTTATTTCAGGCATTTAACCAAACACCCATTCAAAAAGCCCATTGACTTCAGTATGATGAAGTCGGACGTGCTAAAATGCTAACTCGTTTCCGGGTTTTGTCCTACAAAAACACATCATTCCTGCAGCACTCTATTGTCGTATTATAATGTCATCCTCTGTGTTCCAGGCGCGCCGCTACACTTTTGACGGCTCGTCAGGGGATGATGTCGGCTCGAGGAGACTTCCTGAACTACGCTCTGTCTCTAATGCGTTCTCATAACGACGAGCATTCAGACGTTCTGCCTGTACTGGACGTGTGTTCGCTCAAACACGTGGCGTACGTCTTCCAGGCCCTCATCTACTGGATTAAAGCCATGAATCTGCAGACGACACTCGACACCACTCAGATTGACAGGAAGAGGTAAACGACCCATATTAGCACTTCAAAACATGACTTTAGTAGTGTTTAGTGTGGATGATGATATTTTATAGAGATTTGTTTTTAGCTTTTTGTTGATATTTGACAGTGACAGACATTTAGTATTATGTACTATTATAGTATTTATAAATATTTTAAATTGTCTTTTAATTTAACATTTATTTAATTTTGTGCTTGTCATTTTTATTCGTTTTCAAAAAAATATTTGCTGTTTCTTATTTCATATTAATCTTACTACTTTTCAGTTAGTTGCCAAGGCAAAATTTTTTTTTTCATTTTCAAGTTTTTCATTTATATTTAATTTTATTTCAACTATTTTAATTAATGAAAGGCTTTAGTTAAGGCTTTTTTTTCCCCTTTCTTTGAACTGGTTTAAAATGGTGAACTATTGTTTGCGTTGGTCAACTTGGACTAGTGAAATTTACTTCTGAAAATCTAACAATTTTCTTATACTTTTTTACAAATATTTTAGCATTGCTGCTTCCTGAAAGTTTGCACAACTTTTCAACACTAAAACGGTGATTTATGAATGCCCATTTCTTCTTGTTGATTAAGTTTGTTGCTGGCAAAGTCATCAATATATAACATATTGCAGGGTTTTTATAAGTTATAAAACATTAAAAAATATATTTTCGTTACTTAAAAAAAAAAAAAGTCAATAAAAAAAAAAGTCAATAATAAAAAGAACATTTAGTTTAATTTAAACTAATTCTAAAAAAAAACTAAAAATGACAAGCACACAACAAATTTACAAAATTTTTTACTTAAACTAAAATTAAAAAACATACTTTTTTCATACACTTTTTGCCCAGATCTGTTTGTTTGATTGTTGTGAGATTTCTAAATACTTTTCTTATCCCGTTTCAGGAATCGTGAGCTGCTGGAGCTCGGCCTGGACAATGAGGACTCTGAGCACGAGAACGACGAGGACACCAATCAGAGTGAGTTCAGCACGAATGCTTTAAGCGTTGTTTCCATTAATGCTATGCACAAACCTCATGAGCCAAAGTGGACCTCGCAGATTCAAATAGCAGCATGGCTCTGGTGTCTGGTGTTTCTGGAGCTGCTTTCCTGCTGTCCAATCAAACTGCTTTGTTACTCTGGACTCCACAGGCTCCACCCTGCAGGACAAGGACGAGGAGTCGGTCCCTGCTGAGACCGGACAGCACCATCCGTTTTTCCGCCGCTCTGACTCCATGACCTTCCTGGGATGCATCCCTCCCAACCCTTTCGAAGTGCCCCTTGCTGAGGCCATTCCTCTGGCTGACCAGCCGCATCTCCTGCAGGTCAGAGATGCCCTTTACCTGCGCTGTCATGGCCTCCATTAGAGGTGGTTTGTGATGTCATTCCAGATGGCTGAGTCTTTAACACTGCTGTTTTTCCTCTTCATCTCACAGCCCAATGCCAGAAAGGAGGACTTGTTTGGAAGACCAAGTCAGGGTCTGTATTCATCTTCGTACATGGCCAGTAAAGGCCTCACAGATCTGACTGTGGACATGAATTGCTTGCAGGTAAACATTGTAATTTCTGTTTTATTTTGATTTATTGGTTTTGTTTGTTTTTACTTTTTATTGCCATTGTTTTTTCAATATTTTATTTTATTTTTATGTGTAGTTTTATTTTAAATAAAAATGTACTTACATTTTATTTATTTATTTATTTTTTTTATTTTTTAAATAAGTCTTTATGTAAACATTACATAAAACACACAATATAAAAACCTTTTTTGGCAAAACTGATGTTAGTTTCTCAGTGCAGTCAGAAATGCTTCTTTGGGCAGTTCTCAACAACAGTGAGCAGTAAAACTATTTTTACAATATTTTATTACGGATAATTCTCATCCCAGATTCTACCCACAAAGATGTCGTATTCGGCGAACATGAAGAACGTGATGAGTATGGAGTCTCGGCAGAGGGGTGGCGAGGAGCAGCCGGCTGCGGAGGATATGGATGCGTCCAAACCAGGCCCTTCGCCTCACGATCTGGCGGCCCAGTTAAAGAGCAGCCTGCTCGCAGAGATTGGTTTGACAGAGAGCGACGGCCCGCCGCTTCCCACATTTATGTAAGTCAGCACATTCATGGATTCAGTAAGGGACTCAGTGAGTGACTCCGTTAGTGACGTTTCTTGTTCGTTTCCCTCCAGTCCACACTGCAGCTTTATGGGGATGGTGATCTCTCACGACATGCTGCTGGGCCGCTGGAGGCTTTCTCTGGAGCTGTTCGGCCGAGTCTTCATGGAGGACGTGGGAGCAGAACCGGGATCTGTGAGTACAGCTCATTTCTGCGCTTTGTTTTGAGAGTAAGCATTTTATTTTCAGTGATAAACCTCTACTCTGAACGTTGCAGATCCTGACTGAACTGGGAGGTTTCGAGGTGAAGGAGTCCAAGTTCCGGCGTGAGATGGAGAAGCTGAGGAACCTGCAGTCACGTGATCTGGCCCTGGAGGTGGACCGCGACCGAGAGCAGCTCATCCAGCAGACCATGCGCCAGATCAACGCTCACTTCGGCCGCCGCTGCACCACTACACCTATGGCGGTGCACCGCGTGAAAGTGACTTTCAAGGATGAACCTGGAGAGGGCAGCGGAGTGGCACGGAGCTTTTACACGGCTATCGCACAGGCCTTCCTCTCCAACGACAAGCTGCCCAATCTGGACTGTGTACAGAGTGTTAGCAAGGGAATGCAGGCTAGCAGTATGTATCCTATGGATCCTTTTTTTAAGCCCTTATTGCCATATGTGACCACAAAACCAGTCATAAGGGTCAATTTTTTAATATAATTTTGACCCATACAATGTATTGTTGGCTATTGCTACAAATATACCCCAGCGACTTAAGGTTTTGTGCTCCAGGGTCACATTTTTATTGGAGTTTTTTTTTTAAAGCATAATTTGATGTTTTTCATCTTCAGTACCTTTTTTTAATTTCCTAAATTGTTTTACATTTTTTTATTTTCCAGGATAATTTTTGTCTGAAAGTGATGTTCATGTTGTCTGTGTTTGCAGATCTTATGCAGCGGCTGAGGAACCGAGACCGTGAGCGTGAGAGGAGGAGCGGAGGACTGAGAGCTGCATCCAGACGAGACCGTGATCGGTGACTTTTTTTGAATATATACCATTGTTTACAATTATTTAATAATTATTTAAAACTAAAGATAATCTTTCATGATATATTGATGTATTTTCTGGTGAAATAAATTGAAGTAATATTAATTTTTGTGGGATTTAAAAAAAAATACTACTATTTAAAAACTATTTAATTATTTAAAAAGATCATCTTTCATGATATATTCATGTATTTTCTGGCAAAATGTATTTCAGCAATATTAATTTTTTTTGGAAGTTTTTAAAAATACCATGATTTAAAATTATTATTTATTATTATTATTATGATTATTCTATTTTTTTTTTTAAAGATCATCTTTCATGATATATTCATGTATTTTCTGTCAAATTAAATTTCAGCAATATAATTTTTTGGGGGGGACATTTTTAAAAATACCTTGATTTAAAATTATTATTATTATTAGTATTATAATAAATTTTTTAAAATTATTTTTTTTTTTTGTATTTTAATTTTCTTTTTTTTTTTTTTTTTAAAGATCATCTATCATGATATATTCATGTATTTTCTGGCAAAATAAATTTAAGCAATATCATAAATTTTTGAAAATGCCATTATTTAATAATTATTTAAAATAAAAGAATCTTTCATAATATATTCATGTATTTTCTGGCAAAATAAATGTAAGCAATATCATACATTTTTGAAAATGCCATTATTTAAAATGAATTATTGTATTTATATGTAATAATTAATGAAGCCTTACTTTTGTCATACCACACATTTTTTGCAGGGACTCGAGGAGACAGCTGTCGATCGACACACGGCCGTTCAGACCTGCATCAGAAGGGAACCCCAGCGATGATGGCCTCTTCAGTCAATGTGCTTTTTAAAGAAGGATGGGGAGGATTTACACACTCTTTCATACAAGATTTGGGACCACTTAAGTTTGCATGTGCTGTGTAGAGAAATGTAACCTGCCAATTCAATCTTGAGCCTCTTGGCTGGGTAAAAATCACAGGGCACACTGCCCTCCTATTCGAAAAAACACCCTACAATAACAGAACTATATACTATAATATGATAACAAATAAATTATTAACCTAATTATTTACTGTGATTTATAGTATTTAATATATATTTAATAATTAAATATTAATTACATATGTAATTTTGTAATTTAATTTATGTAATTGTAGTATTGTAAATTGTAGTTAATGTAAATATTTACCATTGTAATATTTTATCATTATTAAATAGTATAATTAAAATAACATAATTATTAAATGCTATTAAATGCGTTACAATTTTAAATGATTAAATACTAAAATATTATTAAATATACAGTAGTCAACATTTGAAGTGGATCAAAAAAGTTCATCAAAGTTGTCCTAAGACAAGAACACATTTTGGTTTTAGGTTTTAGGACAACTTTGAAGAAAGGTTTTGATCCACTTCAAATGTTGACTACTGTATACTATAATATCATACAAATAAATGACATAAATTATGAACCTAATTATTTACTGTGATTTATAGTATTTAAAATATATTTAATAATTAAATATAAATTACATATGCAGTTATGTAATTAAATTTTTTATGTATTTATAGTAGTTAACTATAAATATATCACGATATATCGTTTCAGCATCGATATCGCGATGTGCGCATCCGTGATAGTCACATTGCAGGATGTGCGATGTTTAGGCTACTGATCGTTATATTTATACTGATCGTTTTCTTTGCTCACACACAGACACGGTGTCTACACCGGACACGACAGCTATACAGAGATACACATTTTAAATACATTTAGTAGCAGAGCTACTGCAAGCGATTTTCAGTGCTGGAAATCCGTTTATCTTTTGTTGAAACTTGCGCGTCGTCTTGGAGAGCGCAGGTCACGGTCGCTTAGCAACGGCAGACG
>NW_015664185.1:288608-299854 GCF_001515625.1 Sinocyclocheilus rhinocerous | reverse complement strand
GCGCCGCATCCAGTGTAGTCAGTCACACAGCATCTCTGATTAAAATGGGTTCTATTGTATTTTATTGCGTCACGCCGCTCGCGTCCGGTGTAAACACGGTGTGAGCCACGCAGATGCACGTGAACACTGAATTCTGTTCACTTCTGCGTCTATTTGTGCCTGAAATACTGTGCTCTGCAAGTATCCTTGTAAACGCAGTTGCTTATGGCTTAGGTGAAGGGAAACAATTGAGAAAGAAAAGGGATGTGTGCAACAGTATATTGGTTTACAGCAGTTTAATGTTCCTGAGGCTTTCTGTGTTATGAATATTAATCAAACAACAAAACAAAGAAAAATCACTTTTGTAGCTTTAACACAGATTTATTAGATTTAATTTATACAGTGAAGGCTATGCAGTGTTACTTTACATTTGATTATTTAATTTCTGTGCCTGAATACTGTTAGACTTACCTGAAAAATATAAAGCACTGCTTATTTCATTTGTATCTTTGTTCTGTTATTTATCTATGCTTGTAATTTGTTTATTTCCTATGCTGATTTACTCGCCTTCAAAATCACCCCAATCACTGATTATTTTTTTTCCAAATAGAGCTATTGAAGTCATCTGATTTTTTTTCATATCGCAATATATATCGCAGAAAAAATAAATATCGCAATGCGAGTTTTTTTCCAATATCGTGCAGCCCTAATTGTAATATTTTATAATTATTAAATAGTATAATTAAAATCACATAATTATTAAATGCTATTAAATGTGTTAAACATTTTAATTATTAAATACTATAATATTATTAAATATATATTATAATATCATACAAATAAATTACATAAATTATGAACCTAATTATTTACTGTGATTTATAGTATTTAATATATATTTAATAATTAAATATTAATTACATATGTAATTATAGTAGTTAATAATGTAAATATTTTCCATTGTAATATTTTATAATTATTAAATAGTATAATTAAAATCACATAATTATTAAATGCTATGAAATGCATTACATTTTTAAATTATTAAATACTATAATATTATTAAATATATATTATAATATCATAAAAATAAATTGCATAAATTATGAACCTAATTATTTACTGTGATTTATAGTATTTAATATGCATTTAACCTTAAATTGAGCAATTATTAAACAGTATAATTAAAATAATTATTAAATGTATATTTTAAATAATTTGATACTATAATAAAAACTACATTGACTATTATTTTATTATTATTATTATTATTAAAAAATTTAATTAATTAAATGTATGTATTTATTCATTGTTTAGCATTTGATTTTATGGTGACCTGGGTATTTTTGTGAAATGCACACAGGCTCTTTTGCTGATAGTGGAGTATTTTATGAGCTTCTCTCTCTTGCACAGGGAAAACGGCGCTGACAGTATACTGGACCTCGGCCTCCTTGACACTCCTGAGAAAGCGCAGGTATGTTGCATCTAAAACCCCAAAGACTCTTCTCTGCTCCTTTGCATCAGGTTAGGTTCAGCTTATGATTCTGGGCTGTTGATCTCTATGGTCTGATATTACCGTATTGGCCCGAATATAAAACAACCCTGATTATAAGACGACCCCCCTTTTTCCAGATGTACCTTTTGGAAAAAGGCTTTTTAAAAACCAAATCTTGTTTTTTCTCAGTAAAACACATTTTGTCTTCAATTATTTTCATATTGCATATTTTTCCTATTTTAATTTTTGTTTTGAAAGTATGGTAAAAACTGGTAAACTGTACCAACAATCACATTTAAAAAATATACACTTTTTGATATACCATTTGAAAAAAAAAAAAAACAGGTAGCCCATCTGAATTAGGACATTTAGGCTATCCATCTAATAGTAGCCTACCAAAATCTTATTAACAGCAGAAGTTAAATCTTACTGTAGTCTTCAAATCTGGGTACTGTCTTACGTTTGAAAATCACAAAGGGAGTTTGGCCGCGATCTTTACAACACGCATTTACGTATTTCATGGCACACTTGTTTTATGCGTATTTGGCGCCACCTATTGTTGTGGGTGTATTATTGACATGTCAAAGTCTAGACCCTGAATATAAGACGACCGTGTTTTTTCAGATGTATTTCCAAGAAAAAAACATCGTCTTATATTCGGGTCAATACGGTACATGTGTGTGATCTAATGGTAATTTTCATGTTCAACCAGCAGGAGAACCGAAAGAGGCACGGTTCGACCCGCAGTGTGGTTGACATGGAGCTGGACGACCCTGATGACGGGGACGATAACGCTCCTCTGTTTTACCAACCCGGCAAGAGGGGCTTCTACTCGCCCCGTCCAGGCAAGAACACAGAGGCCAGGCTCAACTGCTTCCGAAACATCGGCAGGTACGAGACGCACGTTCACCTGAGCATCTGTGTGAGACTGAACCACCGGATGAACTTCTAACTAATGACCCTGATCTTCTGCCTGCAGGATACTTGGCTTATGTCTGCTACAGAATGAACTTTGCCCCATCACCCTCAACAGACACGTCATCAAGGTGTTGCTCGGCAGGAAGGTGAATATCTCAATGTTAATACATTTTGTAATAGTGACAGGATTATCCTCCAAACACTGAGGTTGGGCCCTATGAAATTTATTTTATTTTTTTCCCAAATTCTATTTTCATTTTTCTGGATTCCGTTTTAATGGTTGAATTAAATTTTAGGAAGAGCATGTCTAATTAATTGAACTCGTGAAACTTTGAATTTGAAGTTGTTAAATTGTGTAAGTTTCATGATTTCAATTAGTTACACATGCTTTTTGATTACTGAAATTTAATTAAACTATTAAAACGGAAAACGGAATTTGGAAAAAATAAAAGTCAAATTAAGGGGGAAAAACTGATTTCACAGGGCTTCAATAAGGTAATTTTTGTTATGCAATTTAACAATGGTTTATTAAGTTTAACAACAATGACCTTTTATGGCCCTATGAAGTCTTTATTTATTTTTTAAAGTATTTTTTCCCTAATTTTGTATTAAACCATTAAAATGGAAAATGCTGAATTTGGAAAAAATAAAACAAAACTTAGGAAAAAAATAAAACATTTCACAGGGCCCAAAAAGAGTAATTTTTGTTATTCAATTTAACATCCATTTATTAAAAGTAATAATAAAAGACCTTTTTAGGGCCCTGTGAAATCGGTTTTATTTTTTCTAAACTCTGTTCCCTGTTTTAATTTTTCTGGATGCCGTTTTAATAAAATTATAGTAGAAAAGGCATGTCTAATTAATTGAAATCATGAAACTTACACAGTTTAACAATTTATTCACAGTTTGTTTCATGATTTCAATTTTTTGATTACTAATATTTAATTAAACCATTAAAATGGAAAACACAGAAGGTGGAAAAAAAAACATTTGGGAAAAATAAAACAAACATTTCACAGGGCCCTATAAAGGTAATTTTTTAATGCAAATGTATTATTCCTAGCTTAACAAAAATGACCTTTTTAGTGCCCTATGAAATTTGTTTTATTTTTTCCAAATTCTGTTCTTCTATTAGAATTTTTCTGTGTTCTGTTTTAATGGTATAATTAAATTAATATTCAAAAAACATGTCTAATCAGTTGTGTTCATAAAACTTTGAAATGTTTTATGGTTGTTGTCTGGTTTAATTGTTCTGAATTTATAATTTAATACAAACCTTATCAAAAATGTAAATTAAAATGTAATCAAAAATAAAAATGTAAGTTACTTTTTTTTTTTCCCTTGTAGAATTCCTTGCATTTTTTTTTACTGTAAATGTAATCTTCATGACTAGATTCTGTGTTTTCCGTATCACATAAATTGTAGGGAAGTAATGCTGAGGCTTGTGTTCTCTTGTGCTGCAGGTCAACTGGCACGACTTTGCGTTCTTCGACCCGGTGATGTACGAGAGCTTGCGACAGCTGATTCGTCACTCTCAAACCGAGGAGGCGGAGGCTGTGTTTGCGGCGATGGACCTCGCCTTCGCTATCGACCTCTGCAAGGAGGAAGGCTCTGGACAGGTAACGGCTGCGTTCTCCCTTTGCGTTGGCATTAGAGCTCCGTCTGTGCGCATGACTGAAGGTTTCCTGCTGCATCTGCAGGTGGAGCTCCTGGCTGGCGGGGTCAACATGCCCGTGACGCCTCTGAACGTGTACGAGTACGTGAGGAGATACGCGGAGCACCGGATGCTGGTGGTGGCAGAACAGCCTCTGCATGTGAGCGCACTTCACTTATACTTCTTAACGTCTCAGAGAGCTAGACTTTGACTATCTGGACTGTTATAGCTTATTCTGGACCTTATTTTACAGCATGCACATTTACATTTGTGACCCTGGATCACAAAACCAGTCATAAGGGTCAATTTTTTCGAAATTGAGATTTATACATAATCTGAAAGCTGAATAAATAAGCTTTCCATAGATGTATGGTTTGTTAGGATAGGACAATATTTGGCTGAGATACAACTATTTGAAAATCTGGAATCTGAGGGTGCAAAAACATCTAAATATTGAGAAAATTGCCTTTAAAGTTGTCCAAATGAAGTCCTTAGCAATGCATATTACTAATCAAAAATTACGTTTTGATATATTTACGGTAGGAAATTTACAAAATATCTTCATGGAACATGATCTTTACTTAATATCCTAATGATTTTTGGCATAAAAGAAAATTCGATAGTTTTGACTCATACAATGTATTGTTGGCTATTGCTACAAATATACCCCAGCGACTTAAGACTGCTTTTGTGCTCCAGGGTCACATTTATGCATCTGGCAGATGCTTTTATCCAACGCGACTTCCATTGCATTCAAGTTGAAGATTTTTTTCAATGCATTCCCTGAGAATCGAACGCATGCCAAAAATAGAGAAAAATGTAGAAATGTAAGTGAAGATGTTGTTTTGCAGGCCATGCGGAAGGGTCTTCTGGATGTGCTTCCAAAGAACGCTCTGGAGGACCTGACGGCTGAGGACTTCAGACTGCTGGTCAACGGCTGTGGAGAAGTTAATGTCCAGATGCTCATCAGTTTCACCTCTTTCAATGATGAGTCAGGTACATTATTGCATCTCAAGATGCCCTTTTTCATAAGATCTTGAGTTCAGAATGATTTGAATGTGTTGCAGTTTGGAATCTTTATTCCATTTGTGACAATTAAAACATTGTTTAATTTTTTCAAAATTCCAGTTAGTCACAACTCAAAGCTTATGTTTATTATTTCATGTAAGACTTCAAATGTTTCCATCCATCTATTTTTATGCAAATTTTGGGCCAAGATGAGCATAAAATCTTACAGGTTTTCTGCAGGTCTTAAAAATTCTTAATTTGCCCTTCAACAAATTGTCTTAAATCAGAGCTGAAAGTCTCAAATAAAAAAATTTATTTGCACTTGTAATCTTTAATCAGAAACATTAACCTCCTCTCAATGACATCTCGAAAAAGGTGTTGGACTATGCTGACTGTCCAGTGACCAGGATTTTAGCATCCTTCACTGGGAGTTTGACCAATCATAACGCTGAATCGCCTCAAGCGGCACGTGAACCGATCATCTCTTCCTCTTTACTACTAGTTATAGCATGAAATAAACATGAATGAACATTTCAGTTATGTCGTCTCAACCGTGAAAAGACGACAGGACACCATAGTCCACTGACGTTAATCGCGGATTCGGTGTTATGATTGGTCTGATCGCCTGTCAATCAAACTCCCGGCAAAGGGTGAAATCCCGCCCTACATTCCAGAAGCTGTTTCACTCGGATATACATCACAAAGTTGCATGGCGAATTTAAATCAAGATACATTTACTTGAAATGCAAAATGAAGATATCAAGTCTTGTTTTCTGAGAAATTGAAAACTAAAACCACTAAACTTTTTTTGTTACTTGGAAAAACTGAAATAAAATGAAAAATTAAAATGTTTTATATATATATATATATTTCAGCTAGTTGCCAAGCAATATTTCTATTTAAATTTTTAATTAGTTTAACTTGACGTACTAAAATAAATTAAACTGAAAATAAAATTACAATTGAACTGAAATAAAATGAATAAAAACTATATAGACATTTAAAAAAAAAAAGTGGTAATTAATAAAAATGACAGAAGCACACAAAATCGCTGAAACTTTAACAAATTAAAATGAAAACAGAAAATACAAAAATGAAAAACTAAATCAAAATATTACAAAAAAAAAATTGTGTTCACCACATGGGATGGAAACTGAGCTTTAGTTGCAGATATTTAATACGATACTCCAATATTTCACACGTATAATTTGCAACTGTGGATTGAAACAACTATTAAATATAAAGCACATTTTAGTGGAATATCCAGTTTTCATCAAAAAATGTATTGAATGGACATTAATACATTTCAAAAGTTTCCCATCAAATATCAAAACAAAAAGTTTATATAATATTAATTAGCTGTATTTTTTTTATATTGTTGTAAGGTAATGAATATATATGTGTTTGTGTGTGTGTATGTATATATATAATATATATAACAGTGTAAATATTGTGTATAATTTCGTAAATATTTTTGGTATTGATGTATTTTTATTTTGATTATTTTAATTTGTATTACTCCATGAAAATAACATGTTCTGCTTATATGGCATGAAATAAATCCGATCCGTTTGTTCAAAGTATCCCTAACTGCAGAACGAGTGGTTTGTATGTTCTGCTTCATTGGTAATCGTGTGGTTTTGCTCAAACCTGCAGGGGAGAACGCCGAGAAGCTGCTGCAGTTCAAGCGCTGGTTCTGGTCCATCGTTGAGAAGATGAGCATGACGGAGCGCCAGGACCTGGTAGGACGTTTCTTCCTTTTGCTCTACTCGATACGAATTCATGTAAACCATGCCAGATGTTAATGCATTGCTGCGTGCCGCCCGCAGGTGTACTTCTGGACATCCAGCCCGTCCCTGCCGGCCAGTGAAGAAGGTTTCCAGCCCATGCCCTCCATCACCATTCGTCCGCCGGATGACCAGCACCTGCCCACCGCCAACACCTGCATCTCTCGCCTCTACGTGCCACTTTACTCTTCCAAACAGATTCTCAAACAGAAACTTTTACTAGCCATCAAGACCAAGAACTTCGGTTTTGTGTAGTCGAACGAAACCCGTTTAATCGTTGTGTAATATTACTAGTTCCATTTTTGTAGATTTATTTTTTGTCTATACAATTTTATGAAATTTAAAAAGTGCTGTCGCGTCCCTGGCAGCCTTCTTGTTTCTTTTTTTTAATTTCCGTTATCCGAGTATAACGCAACATTCCTGCATTGGCTTTTGTAAAGTTGAAGCCTGCAGCTCCATTGGCTTGAACTGTAACTTCCCGTGACTTTGGCCTGACGGTAAACTGTCCGCCAAACCCAGCCAAAGATGACCGCAGGAATTATTTAAAGAAAAAGTAAGCGTACACTGTGATTGATTTTTTTTTTCTTCCCTGCCCTAAACATAAATATTACTATCACTGAGCGTTCACTGCTGCCTTTGTGGAAAGTCATTTTTTCTTGTATAGAGGGAGTAGGGAATTTCAAAAATAAACTTGGATGCAAACTAGTGTTGTCCTGCTTCTTGAGTACTTCAGTAACACTTTACAAAAGGCTCATTTGTTGACATTAGTTAACGCATTAACAAAGGTTAATAAATGCTGTAAAAAATATATTGTTCATTGTTAATGTTCACAGTGCATTAACTGTTTGCAGATGCAATTTTTTTTTATCATGTTCTAGTAAATTCTGTATAAGTATTGTTCATGTTAACTAATATAGTTACAATGAGGTTTAATTTGTGTAACAGTGTATTGAATGTCCCACTAGGTCTTAAGAGGCTTCTAATTTTAACACTATTTTTTATTTTTTTTATTTAAAGTTTTCAAAAAATATTTTTTAATTAGTTTTCTGCTTTATTTTTGGCCATGTTTGAAAAGGCATACTTGTAACATTTAAAAAAAAAAATTTTGTTTATATTTTGCATGAAACAAAGCCTCATGCTGTCCCTTCACTTTAGTAAGTGTGTCATAAGATGTACATTTAATTCACGGTAAAAAATGAGCAGTTTCACTTCAGTCCACATGCTGTGCATAGGAAAGCTACTGTAACTACAGAAACACGCCATTTCAAGTACAGACTTGACCATTTTTGAAGTATCGAATATCCGCATGATCTGCTACTTTTGCATTACAACTAAGCACACAGTATTCCATGTGCTGAAACGCAATGCCATTGACTCTACATTTATAGTGTGAAGAATGAAATACTAGTAGAAACGGATTCATTATTTGACTAGACCACCAAGCATTCAGATATTTTTATGCAAAACTGGATTAACTCTGCAAAGCTGTGTATGTCCAAGATGATAATCGAATGCTATTTGTGAAATTAAACATGCAACATGCTCAATATAGTTTACTGCTGTTTGAAACATTTGTTGCACATTAATATACTGATTTGAAAGCTAGTAGGCAGTCTATAAAGCCCCAGTCCTGATGTGATGGAGTGAAACAGATGATGGTTGTTTATGATGGGGATGTTTTGTCAACTGTGCAAGCAAATGTCAAAGAAATGTCACTTCGTTTCATTAAATCTGGTGTCATTTGTCACACTGGTGGCAGAAAACAACTGCAGAAACAGCTGGTGGCTTCATTCAATCAATTCAAATGAAGCCACCAGCTGACTTAAGCCTAAAATTACCTTTAACGTAAAAATATCTAGTAACAAATTCCTTTCCAATTGAAATACAGTAAAAGTAATACTTTGCAACAAGGTCTTGGTAACATTAAAGCATTAACCTTTGTTAATGTTACAAATACTGTAAAAATACAACTATTTTAGTTTAGTGCATTTGACACATCCAACTTTTGATTTTAAAATGTATTAGTAAATGTTGAAATAGATTCAGATGAATCAATACAGTAGAAATAGTTTATTTTAATGTTCTGAACCAAAAAGGTTATTTAAATTACTTTTAAATATCACTTAAGCTGACGCAAATAAATAAGTCTTTGAGCTGCTGAAGTGGATTTTCTCACTGTAGTGTAGAGTCAACGATATTTATCATGTGTACTGTAATGTTCAAAGCAGATTTTAAATCTAGCGGTTCATTCATAAATCCATAGGACCTTGAATTCACGCTGTGGAAATGCAATACAATGTTTAAATCATGTTTATTTTGCAATGACAAAAATACTACGTCTTTAATATAAACAGATGCAAGACTTAATACAAATTGAGTTTCTAATACATTATAACTTTTGAAGAAAAACTTAACACTGCGACTTTTCCGAGCAAACAAATCTTTAAATCAACTGTTTTCTCCCATTATTCACTGTTTCTGCATGCATCTTTCTACAATCAAACAAAGAAATCAAACAGCTGGGTTTCTGCTCGTCTTTGACTATAAAAATAAAGCCATCTTTATACTGACATCAAAGCACGTTTCTTACAAAAGAATTAACTGCCTCTGACAACTTTCAAGCAGCATTTCAGTAAGAACGAGAGCAAGCAGAAGCTGCTGCGCAGTTATGGTTAAACACAAAGATTCGATGAAAAGCTGCACCAGGGCCGGGTCTAGGGTCTAGACAAACATTTCTGTGTCTTTTTTTATTGCTGAAGTGTGTTGAACATTCTTTTTCTGCATTCTACTTTAGACAGTGAATTTAGATTTCCTTCAGCCTGAGGCTTATTCATTTCATTTTGGTGTGAAAAGGCTTTTATATTTGCCAAAAATGCAAACTTTTTAAATATTAAACCAAACAAGCAAGCCCTGCCCAGATTTAAAAAGTAACGCAAAATAACGTAATGCATTACTTTTCATAAAAAAATAACTAAGTAACGTAATTAGTTACTTTTTTAGGGAGTAACGCAATATTGCAATGCATTACTTTTAAAAAGTAACTTTCCCCAACACTGTATATTACACACACACAAAGAAAAACAAATAGATAGAATAGAAAAAATAGAAAAGCTAGTGTGGTTTTTTTTTTATATATAAAAATAAAATTTTGTTTTACGGATTTACTGTCCGTTTCCACCGAGGAAAATCATCCGTTCATGCATTATTGTTTTAGCACCATGAATTTTAATCTTTGGGTGCAATAAACCTTTAAAAAGAGAAACTGGCAGCCTCTTGTTGGGGATGCACTGAGCTTCACCTGTGCTTCTCACGACTTCTGCTCCTCCGGTGTCTGCCGCGCCACCGAGAGCTGTTCAAACACATCAACGTCAAACAAACACTGCTTTAAAAAGCATGCTGGGTCAAATGTGTCAGCACACTTTTTATCCTGATGACTTTAAGGAATGAAGAACATTTAAGGTAATAAACTAAATTATATATATATAAATGCCGTTCAAAAGTTTGGGATCAGTAAGATTTTTAAATTAGTCTCTTCTGCTCATCAAGGCTGCATTTATTTGACCAAAAATACAGAAAAATTGTATTATTGCCATTTAAAATAATGGTTTTCTATGTGAATATCTGTTAAACTGTAATTTATTTCTGTGATCACAGCTGTATTTTCAGCATCATTACTCCAGTCTTCAGTGTCACATGATCTTCAGAAATCATTCTAATATGCTGATTTATTACAGTTTTGCTGCTTCATATTTTTTTGGAACCTGTGATCAATTTTTTCATGATTCTTTGATGAATGAAAAGTTAAAAAGAACATTGTTTATTTAAAATAGAAATCTTTTCTAACAATATAAGTCTTTATTATCACTTTTTATCAATTTAACACATCCTTGCTGAATAAAAGCATTAATTTCTTTTAAAAAAATAAAATTAAAATTACTGACCCCAAACTTTTGAACGGTCGTGTTGCGAAAGATTTCTATTTTGAATAAATGTTATTCTTTTTAAATTTTTATTCATCAAAGAATCTTGAAAAAAGTATCACGGGTTCCAAACAAATATGAAGCAGCAAAACTGTAATAAATCAGCATATTAGAATGATTTCTGAAGATCATGTGACACTGAAGACTGCAGTAATGATGCTGAAAATACAGCTGCGTTTTTGATCAAATAAATGCAGCTTTGATGAACAGAAGAGACTTCTTTAAAACATTACAAATCTTAATGATCCCAAACTTTTGAACAGCAGTTTATATATATATACACACACATTATATTTATATATTTTTTTTATTGTAATTATTATATATATACTAAATTAGTTTGTGCAGTCCAATAAAAATGAAGTTTAAAATAAAAAGTGAAGCTTCATTTATAATTTTTTGTGGAAAAATTTTTTGTAAAACAA
>NW_015664185.1:283756-288541 GCF_001515625.1 Sinocyclocheilus rhinocerous | reverse complement strand
ATTTTCTTTATTATAATAATAATTATATATATTATAATAAATTAGTTTGTCCAATTAGTCCAATAAACAATAAAATAAAAGTTTTAAAAATAAGTAAAAAATTAGTTCAATAGTGTTGTTTTTTGAAAAAATACTTTTTGTATTTTGTATCTAATCAACTTTTTCTGTCTGTATGTTAGTCTGAAGTGTTAGTCCTCACTCTGTAGGGCTTGCTGATCTGCGCGCGCGGCGTTCGTATGAAGGACTGTGAGATCTGCTTCTGCCGTAACTGCGGCTGCGTGAGCGTCTGCGCTGGCCGTCGCGCTCAGAGTCATCGTACCGCGAGTCGCTGCGAGGAGAGCGCTTCTCTTTGGATTTCATCTGACCGGCAGCTGCACGTGACAACACAAACGACAACACAAATGCATGCAATTAAATAATTAATTTTCTTAATAAAATATTTTAAAATAATTTAATACATATTAAAATAATATATTTTAAAAATATATTAATTGAAATATTTAAATGCATTTAAACGGGAGAATTCACTTTTTGCAGATCAAAAACTTTCTATGAATTTTGGGCATGTAGAGAGCAAGCATCATACTCTTCCTGTCTCCTTGAGCGAACTGGATCTCGATCTGCCGTCCACAGATCCACTTCCTGTCCAGGTTATGCAGCGCGTCCTCCGCGTCACGAACGTCCTCGAACATGCTGATGCGGTTAAGGCTTTGCATTTTTACCATTCCGCCACACACAGATGAACATGCATATGACAGAAACTGAACTCACCATCTCAATATTCAGCAAAACAAGACAAATAATCATCTGAATTAACTGTGATGAACGGCAACAGGGGAAGGTGTTTGATGAAATTACTCTCAACATTTCCCAAGTGTATTAGAGAGTGTTTCTTCAACTCCAGGCACTTTCGTGTGAAGAAAAAAAAAACTAACAGAATATTTTTATGGTGTTATTTTCAGTCCAATGATGCAAAAAAAAAAATATTATTATGAAATATATGAAAATATTATTTAATTGTGTGTATTAATTTATTTTATTCATAACTATTTGTTTTGTGTGTTTAATAGACATATAGAAAATAACAGCTTAAAAAGCAAATTATTTTTAATAATTTATAATATATTAATAAACACTACAAGCACAAATGTATATAATAAAATTAATGCTAAAATAAATAAAGCTAAAAAAAGAATTATATAAAGTATATATTATAATATACATAACATATATTTTAAATAAATTGTAAATATTTTTTAATTATTAATAATTCAAAAAATAATAATAAAATTACAAAAGCACAACTAAATTACTAAAAAACTGAAACTGAATATATACAAATAAAAGCTTAATAAATTGTTAAATGATTTATAAAATATTAATAAACACTAGAAGCACTAACATTTATTAAATAAAATAAAAATTAACACTGAAGTAAAACGAAAACAGATTTAAAAAATAATAAAAATGACAAAAGCACAACACAATTACAAAACAAATAGCAAAATATTAATAAACACTAAAATTACCAACTAGAAATATATAAAAACTAAAACTGAAAAACGAAATTAAACAAATATTTTAATTAAAAAAAATCTATTATTATTATTATTATTTAGAAAAAAATTATAAAAATGACAAGCACAGCTAAATTACCAAAAAAAAAAAAAACTGAAAATATAAAAATAAAAGCTTAAACAAATGATTAAATATGAATAACTAGAAGCACTAAAATTACTAACTGGACAAACTAAAAACTATAATTGAAATAAAAAACCTAATTACACCAAGTTCAAATGAACTAGAGAGAAAGTGATGATTGAGTTCAGAAAGCTCCTGAAGTTAAAGAAAAACCCATAAACGTTGACGTGGACAGGAGCTCAGAAATCATGTGCTCTGTAATGGTAGGATACAGCGTTAAAACGGGTTACCTTTAACATGCTTGACCTTTGACCTTCAGCTTGACCTTTATTGTCTTTAACCGCCTCCCAGAAGGACTTGGGGATGTCTGTGCCCAATAACCTTTAGTCTTTTCCTCTTTCTTTGGTCAGAACGAGGCCTTGACTCCAATTTTGGTCCCCTTTGAATCTTCAAGCTTTAACTCTCTCTTTATTGTCTTTGTCTTGAATCTACTCTACATTGGCCCTTTTAAATACTCTTTGTAGGGAAGGTCTCCAGAACCGTATGTCTTTACATTTTCTGAGACAACAACAGAGGAAATATAAGGTTAGGAGACAAACATCGGACGTGTCCATGGCCAATCAAGCTTTAAAGAGACTTTACACCCAACAATCACAATCAATGGAAGTGAATGGGGAGCCGCACAGCTCTGAAAAATGACTAAAACACCATTCGTTTGTGACTTTTATGCCATATTCCAAGTCTTCTGAAGGAAATGCATTGGAATATAGTGAACTAGTCACATGGAGGAACTCTAATGGCATTCAGCAGCTCCAGTCCCCATTCACTTCCATTATCTGGAAAAGAGCAGCTTGGACATTCGGCTCAGTTTCTCTTTTTGGGTTCCACAAAAGAATCTGTCAGAATTTTTGGATGAACAATCCCTCTAAAAGTTCACAATATGTTCTCTGTTTTCAACATTTTTGCCTACAAAGGATATTGTACATATGCAAATCCTCTTGGTCGCCGTGAATAGAAGTCAACAGGAACGTAGACATCTACTATAGGTCCGTAACGACCAAACTCACGACGCAAATCCTCAGGCCTAAAGTACCGTGAAATCACAGGACATTCATTTGGCTGTCTGAGAGCCTTCCCGGAGTGCTTGGAGGAAAATAACGTGACAAGCTGGCATTGAAGCGGCACTGAAGCGCTCATATTTGCTTCTGCCGAAGCCTCAAGGCAGTGTGAAAAAAAATTAAAATCATGCTAAATTCATAAAGAACTAAATTACCCATAGACTCCATCAATCCAACTGATTTAGGCAACGTTTATAATTCTCATTTAGTTTGAAGTTGAAGCATTAAAATTACTAACTGGAAATAAATAGAAAAAAAATTAAAAAATAAAAATAAATGAATGAAACCTAAATATTAATATTTTAAAATAATAAAAATCCACACAATATTACAACAAAAAACGGAAAGTGAAAACATAAAAATAAAGCCTTAATAAACTAATTATTTAAAAAATATATAAAATATTAAAAAACACTAGAAGCAATATAATTACTAACTGGAAAAACCAAAATTTAATTGAATTAAAACCAAAATTGAAATTAAAATAAATTAAAAAGCAAAACCATAAAATAAATGACACTTACATATTAATATTTAAAAAATAATCATGACAAAAGCACAATAAACACACTAAACATAACTGAAAATATAAAAACAAAAGCTTAATGAACAAATTATACAAATGTATTTAAATGATAAAAATAAATTCTAAAATATCAATAAACACCAGAAGCATTAAAATGATTAACTGGAAATAAATAAAAACTAAATTTAAAATTTTAAAAATAGTCCATAAATAAATTAAATAAATAAAAAAATCTTTAAAAAGAAAAATTAAATTTACATTTGCAAAATAAATTAAACCTAAATATAAGTTTTAGTAAGAATTAAACAGTAATATTTTTAATATACATATTTAAAAAAAATAACAAATTACAAAAGCACTTAAAAAAACTGAATATATATATATATATATATATATATAGTATTAATAAACAAATTATAAATTAATTTGTAAATATATAAAATTAAAATATCAATAAACACCAGAAGCATTAAAATGATTAACTGGAAATAAATAAAAACTAAATTTAAAATTTTAAAAATAAAGTCCATAAATAAATTAAATAAATAAAAAAATCTTTAAAAAGAAAAATTAAATTTACATTTGCAAAATAAATTAAACCTAAATATAAGTTTTAGTAAGAATTAAACAGTAATATTTTTAATATACATATTTTAAAAAAATAACAAATTACAAAAGCACTTAATAAAACTGAATATATATATATATATATATATATATAGTATTAATAAACAAATTATAAATTAATTTGTAAATATATAAAATATAATAGTATATAAATAACACTGGAGAAAACTCTATGGAGAAAAGGAACAGGAAAAAAATCCAAATCAGTTTGCTTTCATCGAAACGTATTTTTTTGTATATTAGCTATGCTGTGTAAAGTGCTAGATATTATTAGAGATATTTTGGGAAACATATACAGGCATAACGTTTGACCAGACAGTATAAAAACACAAACATAACCCATCAAACTTTCACATGCATTAAGATCTTCAATAGTTTCGACAAGAATCGATTAGTTGAAGCACTTCATACTAATACTGGGTTAAATATTCTGACTTTGAAATCTGAGTCTGGAATGTCCCTCATTATGTATGCAGAGCTCCTCATTAATATGCATGAGTCTAATAAGAAGAAATCCAATCCTGCAGCAAATATTAGACTAAAAACATTCAACATATGAGACAAACAGATCAATTATGCAGTTATTTTTTACCATTTAATCCAGCTGAACTCTATAGTGATCAGTGGTGGACAGTAACGGAGTAGAAAATATATGCTAATATAAAATTAAATGATAAAAGTAGCCTATATAAAACTGCAAAATGAACATTCATCCATCGGTACTTTTTACATAAGTACATTAAAAAAAATCAAGTACTTTTGTACTTTCACTCGAGTAAAATTGAAAACAGAGTACTTTTACTGGAGTAATATTTTATTATACAGATCTGTACTTTTACTCAAGTACTTGATTTGTGTACTTCGTCCACCACT
>NW_015664185.1:277284-283682 GCF_001515625.1 Sinocyclocheilus rhinocerous | reverse complement strand
TAAAAAAAATCAAGTACTTTAGTACTTTCACTCGAGTAAAATTGAAAACAGAGTACTTTTACTGGAGTAATATTTTATAATACGGATCTGTACTTTTACTCAAGTACTGGATTTGTGTACTTCGTCCAACACTGCTAGTGATTAGTAGTTAGCATGCTTCGCTAGTATGCACAACAGAAAATCCCGCTCACTAGTGTTCTAGTTTATGAATTTAGCTTAAGATGAGAGTCGAACCATTATGCACATTAGTACACACGACACATTTATTATAATTAGTGCGATTTTACCGCCGCGCTAACTAGTCCTCACTAACCTGCTGTCATCGGAGATGTTTCTGATGAACAGAGACGTGTTTGGAGGTCGCATGTATCTCGCCATGATAAAAATAAAAGCAAAACGGCAGCCTTCAGCTCCTCAGACGCACACGAATCAACGCGCCGCACGCACAGGCCGCAGTCCAGATCAGTGTGTGTACACGTACACAACGCGTGCGTCACGCGCAGCCACGCGCATGTGCGCCGTGACATCACCGAGACAGACAGAGTTTTGAGGCTGAAGATGTGATTAACTTTTGATTTTATGCTGTTCTCCTGTATGTTTGCAAAAAAATTTTATTTTTATTTTTATAGGCCTATATTTATTGCAGAATAAAAAAATTACATATATTTTATTTTATTAAAAAAAAAAAAAATAAATGTGTGCCTAGCCTAAATACGCACACAAATCGACCTGTTTATTGTAATGTTGTTTAATATGGTCTTTAAAATGTAAAAATATACATATTTATTGAAATAAGCCTTTATACTAATGAATACAGAAGTTCAATAATATCCAACATCATTATTGAGTTTGAAAAATAATGATCTGTTAAACATTTTAGTGTTTTTCTTAAAGAGGTCATATAATGCTACATGCACTTTTACAAGTAGTTTGAACTGAAATGTGTGTAGGCAGTATTTGTAGTTGTATAAACATACTTTTCTTTTCTGACTTATACTTTTCATTAAGACCCTAAAGAATCATATCAACTTGTGGAAAATGGGCATATGACCCCTTTAACTGTTTTAGGTTTATTCCTATCTTTTGATTTTATTTATCCATTAATATTTTTCTGGCTTTGAGTGTCTTCAAAACAAATAAACATTTATTCATGGAGAGAGCAACATTTTTTATTTTCATTCATTCATTATTTATTTATTTATTTTTTGGTATTTTATTTTATTTTTTAAACTTTCATTCTACTGGAAAGGTTGGACTGATTTCTCAGGACAAAAATATTTAACATGTCAGGTTGGGGCAGGTTATATGTGTTTTATATGTTAATTTCACATAATTTATTAATTACAGTACATGCTGGCCAATATAAACGTAATCATTCAATCTTTTATAATTCTATATATATATACACACACACACACACACACAAACATTATATTAAATTAAAATAAAATGTTATATATATATATATAGCTATAGCCCATTTAAGAATAATATCCAATCAGCTATAACCACTTTTTTCAGTTGTACTTTTTCAGTACTATAAATATATATTTAAAATCAACCTGAAATTAAAATATATCTTTTCACTTAATCTTATTATACTGTACACGATTCCAAAGAAACAAATGTCTTTGTCATTTTTTTTTTTTAAATTAAGAAAAGATTTTGATCTCTCGTGAAACTGAGCTTCTGTACTCTATATCAACTCTTCTTGAACAGGTCGACATCATGAAGAGATATAAAGCCATGTTTTACCTTGAGCTTCTTGCCGTCCATGGTGGTGATTTCAGCTTCCTTGCCGATGGTGAAGGAGTTTGTGAGGGATTTCCCAGGAGTTTTGGATGTGATGGTGAAGTCGTTGCCGTTTTGTTGCATTTCTATCACTGGTTTAACATCTTTGGCCATTTTAATGACATCTTCTGGCAGAGCTGAAGGAACAAAAACACACAGATAGTGAGCGACCTACAATCATGAAAGAGAATTCAAATGAAATCATTTCAGATATTCCATCTCATGCTTTCTTTCCCAAAAGCATTGCATGCATAAGTAGATAGTGGAAATATATGATGCTTTGGGGAAATGCAACACTGATCGTTTCACAAAAACTCACAGACGGCTCTCAGGAACTCCTCGTAGTTCTCCTGCACGTAAACCTGCCACGTTCCACTGAAGGCCATGTCTGCTGCTGATCTGACCGCTGGCACGAGCCTTGGACCGCTGTGAGAAGCTCAACACAATGTGAGGAGGACGTTCATCTCAGACCAGTACTTATACTCACTATGAGTTTAATCATTGACATTCTGCCAGTCTTCCCTTCTGTTTGAACAACCCAGAGTTCACTAACATCATTCGTCAAGTCATGCTTCTCTCTAAATCCAGTCTTTTCTTTTAAAAAGACAATTCAATATGATGGAAAATTACACCAAGCCTTAACTTGCATCCATTCATCTATTAAATCTCAAATATATATTTAGAAATCTGTGACGTTCACTGGAGTCAGAGACTTTATTTTTATTATCATTTTTTAAGGAAATTAATACTTTCATTCATCAGGGAAGCATTAAACTGACCAGAAGTGACAGTAAAGACATTCATAATGTTACAAATGCTTCAAATAAATGCTGTTCTTTTGAACTTTCTATTCATCAAATAATCCTGAAAAATAAAATGTATCACAGTTTTCATAAAAATATTGGGCAGCACAACTGTTTTCAACATTGATAATAATCAGAAATGTTTCTTGAGCAGCAAATCAGCATATTATTATGATTTCTGAAGATCATGTGACACTGAAAAACTGGAATAATGATGCTGAAAATACAGCTTTGATCACATATATAAATTATATTTTAACAGATATTCACATAGAAAGCAGTTATTTTGAAGTGTAATAATATTTCACAATTGTACTGTTTTTACTGTATTTTTGGTCAAATAAATGCAGCCTTGGTGAGCAAAAGAGACTTTAATCAAAAACACTAAAACATCAGAGTTTTTCTGCACTGATTCAGTGGGTGAATGAATGAATGACGCTATAAAAAAAAAGAACTAACCACACTTAACTACTAAATGAAAAAAAAAAAGATTATATAAAAATAATTATATAAATCTATATGTAATAATGCATCAAGATTTTCAGTCTAACAATGCTGAAATGATGCAGTGACACTCAAAACTAAAGTTAAAAGAGGAGATGCGGTGTGTGTTATCAAACTCAAAAAGAAAAACAAACATGACAACACCAGAGCAAATAATGCACAAGACACGATTTGCACGATTTATTCATGTTGCATGCAGTTTAGCATCATACACTGAGGGAGTGATGTGGCACAGAAAACAAACAAGAAAAAAATAAAATGGCACTTCATGTCAAAAAGGTTGCAAAATCCCGGTCTAGATCCTTCTCTCACTATTATCTGACTATGTTTTCTAAAAGAAACCCGTTGAAATACTAACACATGAGGGGTGAATGACCATGTGGACTGTGGAGTTTGCTTTCAAAAGAATCACCCTCGGGTTGCATAATGATATTTGAAACGGGCCTCAATCTCTCTATTATGAAATATCAGCAGATAAAACACCCATCCATCCATATACAGGCATAACAATCGATTGTGACCCCATTATAATGCTGCTGGAAAGTGTGTTCACAGTCTATTTGATCAACGTTTGCTGCACACTTGTGTTCCCTGATGCTCAACTTAGTTAAGAATGAACAAAGAGAGTGAAAAAGGTTTAATTTGCACTTTATTCTGTAAGTGGCGCAAGATAAATCAGAGGAAACAAACCACAGATCGAATCAACTCAGGCTTTCAGGACACTGACCTTCAGGACATTGCCTTCTAAAGCACCATTAAAGGAATATTCACCCAAAAATGAAAATTTGCTGAAAATGTCCTCACCCTCAGTCCATCCAAGATGTAGATGAGTTTGTTTCTTCATCAGATTTGGAGAAATGCAGCATTGCATCAGTGTCTCAGCAATGGATGCTCTGCAGTGAATGGGTGCCGTCAGAATGAGAGTCCAAACAGCTGATAAAAACATCACAATAATCCACAAGTAATCCACACCACTCCAGTCCATCAGTTAACATCTGGAGAAGACAAAAGCTGAAACAAATCCAGCATTAAAACGTTTTAACTAAAATACGAGTCCATAATCCATAACAACTCTTCCTGCAGTGAAAAGGTAATCTGGTCTGAATCAGGAGAGAAATCTGCACAGATCAAACACCATTTACAAGCCAAATCAGAACAAAACAGCTCTAAACAAATATGTGGGTGGATTTTGATGTGAGAGACAACAGGTGATTTCACTGGAGGAAGCGTTATTATGGACTTGTTTTTTAGTCGGAAGCAACAGTTTGAAGTCTATTTTAGTTGGAAGGACCAGTTTAAAATTAAAATGCCTTAAAAATGTACTTGTTTCTTACAAACACACAGCTTTTGTCTTCTCCAGATGTTAATGATGGACTGGAGTGGTGTGGATTACTTGTGGATTATTGTGATGTTTTTATCAGCTGTTTGGACTCTCATTCTGACGGCACCCATTCACTGCAGAGCATCCACTGATGCTACATTTCTCCAAATCTGATGAAGAAACAAACTCACATCTCGGATGGACTGAGAGTGAGCACATATTTATTTTGGACACCGTCATACAGGCTCTAAAATGAACACACACCATGTAAATAAGGCCATTGTTGACTTTAATAAAAACAGATTCACCCATCATTGATGTGGCAAAATATAACTTTACTCAATCACTGTGGCTTCTCTTACATTTGCACTGCATCTGCTCGAGGCTTTTCACCATGTTTATACACACTGACGGTCACGAGGACCGTCTGCGATCCGTGTTTATTGCGCACGAAGATGCTGTAGTTGCCCGAGTCCTCCATGGTCACGTGGTTTATAGTGAGAGTGGAGGATTTATTCTCATTTTTAATGTTATACTGGCCGGTGGAGGTGACTTCTCTGTCATTCTTCAGCCAAAACATTTCCGGTGCAGGATCGCCCTCAGCAAAACACGTCAGACACAGAGACTAAAGAGAAAGAGCATAGTTCAGTGATACGAGCTGAATGAGAGTCAGTGATGGATGGATGGATGGATGGATGCATGTACCTTGTCCTCCATTATGGCCACCACATCAGGAAGGCCCTTCGTGACTCGGGCTCGATCTGTCAGATGAATGGTTATTATGAAGTGTGTCGTCTGCATTAAGCAATTGCTTCATTAAAACACAGTTAGAGGAGTGACAAGTAACAAATACTTACTTTTCTCAGCAAACTCCACTTGCCTGTGAATGAGTAAAAAATACAATTACAGAGAGAATGAGTTTAGAACATTTTCAAATGAACACCACTAAAAGTTATTTAGTGTAATGTTCTAACCTTTCAATAAATATACAGAAAAAGACATGTTGCTGAATATTCAAACACATCTCGACTTACTTCAGTCTCTGGTGCTCCAGCAAAGCATCTGCGAACGCTGCAGAGAAGAAAGAGACGTGTTAGTGTTGAGGAGAATTGATTCTGCGGCTCCAGTCGCATGTTTCGTGCCGCTCTACCTTGTCCAGACAGATCCAGAGAGCGCTTGTGTGTTTCCTGGCCGTCGAACATCTCCAGGGTGTACTTCCCTTTATCATTTTCAGTGGGGCCAAATATCTCAATCCAAACCTTCTGCATGCTGCTGCCAGGCTTGCTCCGCTCCTCTAAGTCAATTCTCTTGTCTCTGTCACAGCGAGAGAATGAAACGATCAGAGGGAAAACAGACCCTGAATGTGACTGTACATAAAATAAAAACACACAAATAAAAGAATAACCGAACCAGTGTTGTTTTAGTACAGTATCATTGAGATATTATAGCTTTTTATTAATATTTTGAATTTGTTTTTATTTTTTTCCATTTTAATTTGAGATTTTTTAAAAATATGTCTGTATCGTTTTTATTAATGTTTATTTCAGTTTTAATTTTATTATTTTAGTACATCAAGTTCAACTAAATTAAAATTAAAAATGTTTCCTTGGAAACTATCTAAAAAAAAAAAAAAAAATAAATATATATATATATATACACTTATTTATTTATTTATAATTCAGTTCATGTTTATTTTATTTCAAGTAACAATTTTTTAGGGTTTTAGTTTCAGTTAACTCTGAACTGAACTAACCGACAATTACACATTTACACTTTCATTTCTTTTCATGTTTCAATTTACTTTGTGTCATAAATTTGTGCTACAATTTTAGTAGAGAAATAAATGAAATTAGTTAAATGTTACAATAACATTATAAAGCGATAAAATTGTTGTGCATACAATAAATAAATAAATAAATATAAAGAATATATATATATAAATATAAATAAAAATAAATATAAAGAATATAAATAGAAAA
>NW_015664185.1:276496-276926 GCF_001515625.1 Sinocyclocheilus rhinocerous | reverse complement strand
TCTCTCTCTCTCTCTCTCTCTCTCACACACACACTCTCTCTCTCTCTCTCTCTCTTACAAACACACTCACTTGAAGTACCAGCTGGTCTGCATGTAGCTCAGGTAGTATTTGAGTGAGCAGTAGAGCTTGAAGCCCTGCGCAGTGCACTGGATGCACACTGGACCAGCAGAGCGCGCTGTGGAGCAGATGCACACATTACTAAACATGACCTCAAGTGAGAGAAAGAGAGAGAGAGAGAGTCTGAAGAGTCATGACACAAACCTACCGCACTGTTTACCGAGCTGCTGCACCAGACGCTCAAACTCTGAGGGAAAGAACAGCAACACATCATATTAGAATGATTTTCTGCATGAACTAAAAATCTTGATATTAAACGCCTTCATACAGAAGTATTATTCTACATTAGAAAAGTCCGTTCAAAGAAAAGTT
>NW_015664185.1:275213-275915 GCF_001515625.1 Sinocyclocheilus rhinocerous | reverse complement strand
ACATCATATTAGAATGATTTTCTTCATGAACTAAAAATCTTGATATTAAACGCCTTCATACAGAAGTATTATTCTACATTAGAAAAGTTCATTACAGAGATGGAGTGAACCTAAAACCCCTTAACTGTGGTAAAATCACTGTAGTCACTGACAAAATAAAATCATAAATATTTAAGCACTCTTAAAATTCAATTTTTTTTAATTAGATCATAAGAGAAGCAAAATTATGAACTAAAACATCTTTAACTGCTGCAAAATCACTGAAATCACTTACACTTAGACACTAATAAAGACATCAATGTTCAGTAAATTTACTAACAATCACAATGCAAAAAAAATTTACATTGTGTAATTAAATTTTTTAAGTAATTTTAATAATATTTATTCAGCAACCCGCCACAATTAAAGCTGGGTGATTTTAGGTTTGAAAATGATGAAAATCCATAAAAAATTTAAATATTAGCAGTGTATTTTTAAGTGTACTATAAAATTATTATTATAGTATTTTTATTTAATACTCACTTTTTATTTTATGTCACCCCTATATATATATATATATATGAAATAGACAACATTTGAATGTAAAGTTGTGGTATATAGATGGAATAGAATATAATTTACAAGGAATGGAATACGATGTTGGGTAGTATTAAGTAAACAAAAGTGGTATTGCACATCTTTTTATTGAACAGTAGGGAAGAA
>NW_015664185.1:248608-272142 GCF_001515625.1 Sinocyclocheilus rhinocerous | reverse complement strand
TATATGTATGTATATATATGTATATGTATTTTTTTTTTTAAACATAAGATAAGATATTTCATGAGATTATATCTTGGATCCTACCTTGAAATCTGTAAGTTTAGTTTTTGTAGCTATAAGCTTTTATTTTAGTCAATAATCTACCACCATTTATATTATTATGTACATTACTCATATAATGGCAGTAATAATGAGTCATGTTCTCACCATCATCTATCAGCTGCAGGACGCTCTCGTCTTCTCCTCTGCTGTCGGACACTACAGCTCTGTACACACCCAGCTCCTTCCTCGTCACCTGAGCGATTATAACAGATAACACAGGGCAGTGTGATGCCACACACACTTACACCCTAATAGCCCTTCAAGATCAGTGGAAGGATTTCTCCTCTATCAGGCAATTAGACGCCGTGTTAAAGGAATGATCCGGGTTCAGTACGGCTTAAGATTTATCCACGGCATTTGAGGCAGAATAGAGAAAAGTATTTGAACTAGTCCCTGTTTTTATTTGAGCAAAAGCAGAAATATTAAAGTCAAAGCAATTCCAAGAAATACAGAGTAAAATCTGTTCATACTGCAGCTTTAATTCTAAATCACCCTTATAACATTATTTAGTTATTGCAGATATTTCTCATGTATCTGGTGTCGTTGCACATAATAAATGTTTACTAGCACTACACGGTTATTTACACGGTCAGTAAGCAAGTATATAACACGTCACCCCTATATATATATATATATATGAAATAGACACCAATAAAGTCATCAATGTTGAGTAAATGTACTACTTACTACTACTACTAATAAAAATTACAGTGCAAAAAGAGTATATGCTTATAATATATGGACATAATTTTTATTGTTATAATTTCATTAATATGAAATTCATATTCATATCAGATTTAATTAATAATCTAACATTTATTATGCAACTCAATATACAGATACATAAAAAAAAATAATATATATACATTTTTTTTTCCATTTGAATTTGAATTTTAGAAGGATAGATACTAAATAGGTAGCTTGTGAGCATATTTTTAACTATCGATAACTAAAATGAAATGAAAATAAATAAACATTATTTAAAATAAACATGAACTGAAATAAAAAATATAAAATAAAAAAAATATACAATTACATTTATTTTATTTCAGCTAGTTACCAAAGGCAACATTTCTCATTTCACACACACACACACACACTTATGTAGTAACAATATTTTTTAAAGAAATATAAAAAAAAAAATATTTATATATTTTTAAAAATATATATTTTACATATTTAATTAATTTTACCAAACAAGTAACTTGTGAGTATCAATGCTGCAGTGTCAATGTGCAAATCGCTATTATCGTTAACAAAAAACTAAAACCATAAAAACATTTTCATTTTCATAAAATACATAAACATTAACTAAAACAGAATATAAAACATTAAACGTATTTTATTTCAGCTAGTTGCCAAGGAAACATTTCTAATTTTTGATTAGTTTAAAATAACTAAACTAAAAAAACGATATATTAAAAAAACTATTAAAAAAATTACAAAAACTTTAACTAAAATGAAAATGAAAACAGAAAACATAAAAATAAAAACTGATTCAAAATATTAATAAAAACTATAATATAACTAAAATAATATTGTCTCAATATTAACATGTATAATGACTTCCACAGACTTCCATTATAAATGCAGGTTTATATATATATAGGTTTTCCTGATGTTTTCTTGGATGTGCTGCCTCGCTCTCACATGGATCTGAGGCTCGTGTTTTGCATGTAACTGTGAATGTGAGGTCTGTACCTGCGGGACGGTGAAGGAGCTGACGCCCGGGGGCTCGTACACAGCCTGAGGAAGCTCCACTCCGTCCTTAAACCACTTCACACGCGTGTCTTTGCTCACGTTGGTGACCTGCAGCCAGAGACACACGGGTTGTCATCGTGTTTAAATGCAGATGCCTTGTCATTAATGAATAAACACCATTACCTTGCACTTCATAATCATTTCACAATCTGAAGTCACTGTCCATGACAAAAACTCCTCGAAATGGGGACCTTGGAAAGCAAGAGAGAGAAACATTCAATTGAATATGGAGTAATTTGATATGCTGTTCTCCATCTAAAAGTACTGTAAATAACATTTGTATCTCTTATTAAAGCAATAATCCCCGTGAAGCCGTGGTTTACAGTGAATTTATAACAGCTACGGGGCGTTGTTAGGCATGACGCGGAGGGAGCCTTTAGCTGTTATAAATTCACTGTAAACCACGGCTTCACAGGGCTTATTGCTTTTATAAAACGGTTATTCCATATGCGTAGTAAGGTTTCACAAAATAAAGCAGAGCAAATAAAGTGTAATGATATTAATAAAAACAGTATTCTTCCACCAAACAATGTAGTTCCTCAGAATCAGTTGTGGTTGCAACAAAGTGGTTGCCGAGCAACACACAAACATAAACAAAGGTGTATGTTACTTTGTAATTTACAACAGCTTCGAACGCGGCTCAGCCAATCAGAATCAAGGACCGGAACTATCTGTTATATAAATTGATTTTAACCTCAACTCTGATAAGATTATACATGTTTAGTCAGACATTAGCTATTATCTGTTGCATGAGAGCTTCTCGTACAGTAATTGTCTTTATTGTGGCATCTAGATCTGTCTGTCGACTCACCCGACTTTCTCTTCCAGTTGTGTCTGTTGGCCTCAGATTTGGCCAGTGTGTCCCGAAATTCTGACAAACAGCGAAATAACAGAAGAATAAAACAGAAGAATAAAGATTAAATCTGGAGAAATAGTCAACATGACCTTTTGGCTTGTCGCTAGATAAACTGACTTCGACTTTGAGTTTTGCTGCATCATTAAATGGGTGACTGAAAAATGAAAACCGACTTTATAACAAAATGTAAAATTAAACGTTATAAAATAAAATATAAATTAAAACTACCACTAATAATACAAATAAACTGCAAAAAAAGACTATATACTTCTATATCATACTGAAATAATGTTTTGATTTTATAATTCATAATTATTCATTTCTAATATTATTTCTAATTTAATTTCTTATGCATCTATCTATATATAATTTAAATTTTCATGCATCATAAAGATGACGCATCATTAAATGAGTGATTGAAAAATGAAAACTGACTTTATAATAAAATGCAATGTAAAATTAAACTTAAAAAATTGAATTTATTCCGTTTTAAAATTTTTAATTAATTTTTTTTAACGCAAAATATCACCTGCGTTGGTCATGATATCTAATAAAAGTATTTTCAGATCATGGTCTAAATTGTGAATTACTGCCAATTTTATTCTGAAGATTCTTATTAGAAACTTTTTCAGAAAAACTCAATTGTTCTCAATTTTAAAATGTTTGGCGTGGGGAATAATTATTTATCATAAACAAACTTGCAAATCATGTAAAAAATGAATATGTTCTTAGGAAAAAGTGCAAACTAGAACTTTCTTAACTGAGAAACATCTTTAAATTTTTATTATTTATTTTATATAATGAAAAAATAAAATAAATTTATAAAATAAAATGTATTTTTATTATTTTATTTTTAATATTATTAAGAGAAATCTGGGTCTCCCAAATTAATAAATTCTAGCAAATTTAATGCTAGCCCTAAAACTCTTAAAAACTAAAGAAAAATAAGTAATGAGACAGAATAAAATTCTCTTAAAAATAGTAAATAGTTAAAAATAGTCTCTTAAAAAGTTTCTTAAAAAATAAAAAGGTTTAAGTCATTATAATATATATATCAAATCAATATATAAATATATATATATATATATGCAACCAGTGAGGGTTTATAAAACAATTCTCTTTCCGCTCACCAAGGCTGCATTTATTTGATAAGAAAATCAGTAATATTGTGAAATATTATTACAATTTAAAATAACTGTTTTCTATGTGAATATATTGTAAACTGTAATTTATTTCTGTGATCAAAGCTGTATTTTCAGCATCATTACTCCAGTCTTCAGTGTCACATGATCTTCAGAAATCATTCTAATATGCTGATTTGCTGCTCAAGAAACATTTCTGATTATTATCAATGTTGAAAACAATTGTGCGGTTAAATATTTCTGCTGCTTTCCAATATATACTATATTCGCATCATTTATTATTTGTCTAATCAGATAACATTTCCCCTGAAGAGCAGCTCTGTAGTCTAATGTTATAATGTGACATTGTAAACATACTCTTATCCACAAACACCAGAGTGAACTGGTTCTTGGCCCGGCCGTCTTTGAGCTGTGCGGTGTACGAGCCCTCGTCCTCTCTTGATATCTGACCAAACAGGATCTCCACCAGACCCTGTGCCTTGTCAAAGTTAATCTTACGGGTCTGCAGGACACACACATCCACACGGCTCTTTAGACATCATTGAGCAAGTTAAAGGAATATGCACATGCAGATGGCTTTATTATTAATGTCAAAATCTGATCAGACAGTTACCGGTGTGCTGGAGATCTCTCTGTCATTGAGGATGAGCCGAAGCACCGCGGCGCTGCTGAGAGCCTCGGTCTGCAGCCACAGACGCACACTTCCCTGCTCGGACACGTCCACCTGCCAGCCTTCAGACTTCAGAGCAATCACTGCAGAAGACATGCATAAGAGTCAAGGTCAACTTTATTTCTATAGCACTTTACACAATGCAGATTGAGTCAGAGCAGCTTTACAGTGTTAAACAGGAAAACAGTGTCAATAATGCAAGAAAAATTCAAACTTACAAGATTTAAACTCAGAATTCTGAGGAAAAATTCAAACTTACAAGATTTAAACTCAGAATTCTGAGGAAAAATTCAAACTTACAAGATTTAAACTCAGAATTCTGAGGAAAAAAAAGCAATTGTGAGTTTATAACTCACAAATCTGAGGGAAAAGAATCTGAATTGTGAGATGTAAAATATAGTAATTATAACTTGCAACTGTGAGATTTAAAATGCAGCTGTGAGAAAAAAGGTCAAAATTGCCTTTTTAATTTTTTATTCTGTGGCAGAAACAAAAAACACAATTGTACACTGAGAATTCAGAGAAGAAAAGTCAGAATTGTGAGATGTAAACTCGCAATGTCCTTTTGAATTTGATTATTCTGTGGCAGAAATAAGCTATTTCTTTAAATACACTACTGTTCAAAAGTTTGGGGTCAGTAAGATTTTTTTATGAAAGAAATTAATACTTTTATTCAGCAAGGACACATTAAAGTGATCAAAAGCGACAGTAAAGACATTTATAATGTTACAAAAGATTCGGTTTCAAATAAATGCTGCTCTTCTGAACTTTCTATTCATCAAAGAATCCTTAAAAATAAAATGTATCACGGTTTCCACAAAAATATTCAGCCACACAACTGTTTTCAACATTGATAATAATCAGAAATGTTTCTTGAGCAGCAAATCAGCATATTAGAATGATTTCTGAAGATCATGTGACACTGAAGACTGCAGTAATGATGATGAAAATACAGCTTTGATCACAGAAATAAATTACAGTTTACAATATATTCACACAGAAAACACTTATTATAAATTGTAATAATATTTCACAATTTTTACTGTATTTTTGATCAAATAAATGCAGCCTTGGTGAGCAGATGCGACTTCTTTCAGAAACGTTACAAATCATAATGATTCCAAACTTTTGAACACCAGTGCATCTCAGATTCTCTGAACAGTGATGCAGTTTCTGACATGTATTTGATTGACTTACGTGGGTTTCTGACATGCCAGCTGAGTTCTGTCAGCCTCTCCAGATCTGAGGAAGAAAACGGCACAATCACAAAGTCAAATTCAATGTCTTGCTGTCAGAATGATCCGACATCTTTGAAAACAAGATTTAAAGTTCATCTTGCTGTGTTTGAGGTTATAGGAAGATGTTTGTCATGCAGTTTATAGTATCTGACACAAACAGTCCATGTTCTGTCACACTTTGTGCAGGGTGAAAACACACAGATCATGCACAACACGGTTTAGGGCAAAGGAGCTCAGCAAAACATTCATCAGCAGCCGAATGATGATTCAATACCGAGGTCGTACTAAGAAAAGACGAGTTATGCATCAATTCATGCTGATCAGACGCACAAGGTCTCGTGCCACCGTGTTCAGGTAATGCATTATGCAGAGATAGAAATGAATGTCTACCCTCTGCAGTGAAGGTGAAACTAGAGGAGACGTCAGGGTTTCCGCTCAGCTCCACCGTGTAAAGGCCCAAATCCTGCTCCGAGGCGTCCGTGAAGGTAAGAACAGACCTGGGACGAACATTTGGATCAGGTTTATGGAGTATTTAAAGGGACAGTCACCCAAAACAAAGTCATCATTTACTCAAACCCAAAACGGTGTGAATTTACTACTACTGTGGAACCAAAAAGGTTCATTTTAAAGAGTCTGTACTATCCCTTTAAGAAAGTTGAAGGTGCCTATTTACCAAAAAAACAAAAAAAAGCTATATATATAATTTTTACAAAAATTAATGCTTTTTTTGAATGAACTATTCCTTTAAGAAAGTTTAAGGTGCCTATTTACAATTTAAAAATAACATATAAATTATGATAATTTATTTGACCGTCATTTAATGCATTACTGCTGCCATAAGCACTACAAAAGGTAAACAAACATTGCTTTTAAATTAAGATGCTTTATTTATTTATTTTTTTTACATTAACTTGATATATACTGTTTTTATATTTATACTCAAGTTAATATTGTAATGTTACAGCGTTGGTTTTTGATTACTTCACTGCAATGCTTCAAGGAAATAAGATATTAAAATAACTTAACATATACGGTTTTTATATTTGGACTCATTAAGTTAATAGTTCAATACTGTAGCATTGGTTTTTGATTACTTCATTGCAACGCTTCATAGAAATATAATACTTAAATATTTAGCTTACTATATACTGTTTTTATATTTATACTTAATAAGTTAATATTTAATATTGTAGCATTGGTTTTTGATGAATATTGCAATGCTTCATGGAAAAAAATATTTAAATATTTTTTATTAACTTACTGTTTTCATGTTTATATGTAAGTTAATAGTTTAATAATGTGGTATCGGTTTTGGATTATTCATTGCAATGCTTTAATTTCCTCATAAAAGAATTTAAGTTCGCTGTCTTCTTTTTTTTTTCATTTTCAAGTAGTTTTTTTTGCTTTAAATCAAAGTTTGCATGTTGTTAGGTTTGGTTCATAGTTTCAAACTCTTTACTGACAAACTGTTGGAAATCCCAATGGAGAAAATAAATGAGAAATATACTTCCAGATCCAACGCTGCAGAAAAAGTGTCACTGTTGTGCTCATATCGTGACTAAAGACCTGTTGTTTTTGTTCTCCAGTCGGGCTCGTCCGGCGTCAATCGCTTTGCCGTAGGTCTTACTCCACTTAAAGACGTCTTTATCAGTGCTGTCAGGAGCTTCAAAGCTCAGGAAGATGAAGCCGTCGTTATCGACTCCGATCTCAATCTCTTTGGTTCCTGGTGGCAAACGCAGGATAGAGTTAAAAGCGACTCGCTGTAAAATGAGCATGAAATCATTATGCAGACTTCCAGGCAGCTGACCTGCTTTAGTCTGCGCTTCCACCGGCTCTGACGCCACTGAAGACATGCCGACTCCGGCGGCGTTAACAGCAGACACACGGAGGCGGTACGTCTGACCTGCTTGCAGACCTGAAACCTGATCAGATATCATCCAAAAACAGCTCAGTCCTCTTTCAAGGCTTTGGTGGGACTAGATGCAAATGTAACTATTGTGAATTGAGTCGAGATACTTTTTAAGGCAAGAAGACACCACAGGTTTGTCCTGCACAGGACAATTTTGCTTCCTATTTTCACTTTCAAAATATGCATTTATTTTAGTGGAAAGAAAACATCCAAAATACACATTCAAGTGTTTATTTTGTTTCTGTAAAATTAAATTACAATACATATCTTTAAAGGCCGTTTCTCAAAATGAGTCAGAATTTGACACTCAAGCAACACTTTACTGTAATTTTACTGTAAGTTGTAAATAAAAGATTACTGTACTTTTTTAAAAAGAAAATATTATTTTAGTCTTTCTACTTCAAAATTTCACTTTAATTCAATGTGTAACTTGTCATCTCTTTGTAATTAAATGTGAAATGTATTAGCAATTTTTGAGTGAAAATTGTTTCTACACCAAATTCTTTTCATTCTACATACACCAAACTTTACAGTTTTATTCCTGTTTATATTTTTAAGTCTGTTACAGAGGGATTTGTTCATAAATAATTTTGGACCAGATTTATATCACATTTATACAGTATATAACATTTATATGAAGTGTTATGTAAATCTGTTCCAAAATGACATATGAACAAACCCCTCTATAAAAATCTTCAAAATATAGATCGGAATAAAACTGTAAAGTTTGGTGTAAGTGCTGCTGAATTGGAGAAAAACTTGTCAAAATTGGTTAAAATGTATATATTTTCTGGCCATTGACAGTATGAAGTGATTCCCTCTTTAAAAACCCAACATTTTGAACCTGGCTTCATCCAATGTTCAGATTTCTGTCCTGGAAATTTATGCAAATGAGTTCATATTTAAATAGATAATGTATCATTTCCATATTTAAACATGACATTTCAGAAAACTTGTAATGCACTCTAATATACTGTGATTAATCAACTGAATAAAGTATAAAGTAACATTTTTAATCCTGTTTACCTATAGTGTCTTACCTTAAATTTGATTGCTGATGCACAATTGTAATTTCAATTGAAATCAAGGATGTAGAATTAGATTGCAATTCAACTCAACTCACTTTCTTAAATTCTGAACTTTGCAATCAGAAGAGAAACTAAAAGCACCTTTAAGTGAGTTTCCGTCACCGGCTCACTCGTCACGAGGGTCCAATCCTCAGACTCCGCCCCCTCGCTGATCTCCACTACATACCCGCTGACCTCTGATTGGCCCTTGTACAGAGGCCCCGCCCACAGCAGCACTAGAGAGTTCAGCCTCACTTCTCTAAATTCCAGATCATACGGACAACCTGCAACATATGAATCAACACATTCATACAATAATCCATCATCGCCGTCTGTTCATTCATGCCGCCTTTTAAAGATGCTTGCACAACTTATTTTACCTTCATTTAATGAAGACATTGCACACTTCTACATTTCTTTCATTCATTTCTCTAATATACACACCTCTATGTATGAGCTGTGTTTATCCTCTTGAACATAGAAACTATAAAATAAAAGAATCTAGCCCACAACAAGGCATATAAATGATAACCAAAGGAAAAATGTAGCGTGCTGTGCTGTATGTGAAATAACCCTCAATTGCAAAAAAAAGTGAACCAGCACAAATGGAAGAAAAACTACTTTCATTGATTTTTGAGTTCTGCATCACTGTGCCAGAAAGCCACAGTCTAGTGAAACACACTATAACGATTAAGACATTAATGATGAAGAACAGAAACACATTAAAGATTAATGAAATAAGAACAGCATGTTAGTCTGTGCCAGATATGGTTTAGTTCAGAAAAGACACGATTGAAACAAATCGAATTTATTGTTTCCTATAATTAAAAAGTGTACCAGTTGTGCAATAAATAAATAAATAGTGCGATAATAAAACATAGTGCATATTAATGTCATTTGGTAATATAACCTTCTTCTTTGCAAGTTTATTTAGATGCAATAAGAATTGATTTCCAAACTATTCTTTCTTTCTCAAAATTGCTAAAAGAACTGTACAGGAACATATATGAAAGAAGAAACAAGTAAAATCCCTTATGATTCCTGTCCCTGATCATGCAGGATCTTACCAGGCTCAGGCATCGTCCAGCGCTCACACAAAAACAGCTCGCTGGGTTCAGAAGCGTCACCCAGACCAACAATATTGGCTGCGAAGACTCGGAACTGGTAAAAACGTCCTTCCTGAAGGCCTGTCACCTAAAAACAAAACCGACAAATAATGGAAAATAAATGGATGTGTCAGAAAGGACGGAAGAGAAACCTAAAATAAAATAAAAGCATCTGTAAAAAGAGAAAGTATATGTGTTTTCACATTCTCAGTGTTCATTTAAATGCAAATGAGGAGGGGATCACACTCCTAATGGAAGCTGAAAGCATCCTCAAAATAACTCAAATATTTAATGAACTAAAAAACACGAGACAGAGAATAACTTTGTGGATGACTGACGCTCCAATCCTGTGTGAAATCTGTCCAGTCTTTCGATTCAGATGCATTTTTAACCCAGAAGCTGTGGAATTTTACATTTATTTAGTATTTAGTTTTTATTTTACATATTTTTATATAATATTTTGAATTAGTTTTAATTTTTATTTTTCATTTTCATTTTAGTTAAAATTTCATTTTTTGTGCGTTTTTGTCGGTATAGGTTTTTTTAAATAGCTACTTTATTTTAGCACTTTTTAAATGTTTTCTTTAGTTTCGATTTACATTTATTTTATTCGAGTAACAAAAATAATGACTTATAATGAAATAAGTGAAGTGCTGTGAATCAAATGCAGATTAAAACCCAGAAACGGTAAATTTGACTATTTTAGTATATATTAATATTTGAACAACTTAATGTTTTTTTTTAATTATTTGTATATTTTGCATTTTCATTTTAATTCAAGTTTTAGTAATTTGTTTTGTCATTCTTATTAAATGTTGTTTTAAAAACTGTCAATATAGTTTTTATTAATTTTTATTTCAGTTTTAGTTATTTTAGTACTTCAATTTTTTATTGTTAATTCCTTCTTTAATTTCTCACATTTATTTAATTAAAGTAACAAAAATGACGACTTTTTTTGTGGAAATCTGTGGAGTCCTGCGATTCAGATTCATTTTTAACCCAGAAACAGTATAATTTTACTATTTTAGTATTTATTTATATTTTGAATTTTGAAAATTAGCATTTTGATTTTAATTTTAGTTGAAGCTTTAGTAATTTAGTAATCTTACTAGCTTTTTTTTAAATGTAGTTTTTTATTAATTTTTATTTCAGTTTTAGTTAGCTATTTTCATTCTTCAATTTTTATTTTTTTTCTTAATTTCAGTTAACATTTATTTTATGCGAGTAACAAAAATTTATTTTGTTGTAATGGTTTAGTTTTAGTTTTAATTTCAATTTATTATGAAAAAAAAAAAACATTTTTTTGTATAAAATGAATTTCATTTTATTATCATTTAGTTAACGCTTAATAATAACCCTGCCCAGAAAAGCCTTCATCTTCAGTGCATTGATCAGCCGGTTGACGTCTATATCGAGGACCATTAGGCCTGAGAGCTACTTATCCGATAAACATTGCTTTAAGACTGTTTCTGTGATGAGAAGTAAAGACCACCACGAGTGGCCACCCAGTCACAAGTAATTGGGATTGGATTTAGGAAAACAGGCCTTCTTAAGACTTGTGATTAACTGTTGCTTGAATCCTCTTATCAAATCAGAGGCTTATCTGGGAGCTCAAATCTCTGGAGCGTCCAGACCAGGCCCCGTGGCCTGCTGGGACAGAGAACGGCCACTAGATGGAAGACGTCAGGAATAGCAGAGGGATTTTAATGTAGGGTGGTGTGTGTTTGTGCTGCTCTGTAATGATGCTGGGCAGGTGGCAGTGCCTCTGATGCTCAATGAGAGGCGGAAATCATTAACATGGGCTTCACGCTACGACCACAGTGCCCTCGAAGATCAATGTTTTCTAATTGACATAATGTACTTTGAGACATCCTGTGAGCAAATAGTACATAACAACCCCATCCTCCTCTCCAAAAAACCCCCCTGTTTTTCAGAGGGCATGTTAATAGAAAGAGAATTAGTTTTAATTTTTATTTTTCATTTTCATTTTAGTTAAAATTTCATTTTTTGTGCGTTTTTGTCGGTATAGGTTTTTTTAAATAGCTACTTTATTTTAGCACTTTTTAAATGTTTTCTTTAGTTTCGATTTACATTTATTTTATTCGAGTAACAAAAATAATGACTTATAATGAAATAAGTGAAGTGCTGTGAATCAAATGCAGATTAAAACCCAGAAACGGTAAATTTGACTATTTTAGTATATATTAATATTTGAACAACTTAATGTTTTTTTTTAATTATTTGTATATTTTGCATTTTCATTTTAATTCAAGTTTTAGTAATTTGTTTTGTCATTCTTATTAAATGTTGTTTTAAAAACTGTCAATATAGTTTTTATTAATTTTTATTTCAGTTTTAGTTATTTTAGTACTTCAATTTTTTATTGTTAATTCCTTCTTTAATTTCTCACATTTATTTAATTAAAGTAACAAAAATGACGACTTTTTTTGTGGAAATCTGTGGAGTCCTGCGATTCAGATTCATTTTTAACCCAGAAACAGTATAATTTTACTATTTTAGTATTTATTTATATTTTGAATTTTGAAAATTAGCATTTTGATTTTAATTTTAGTTGAAGCTTTAGTAATTTAGTAATCTTACTAGCTTTTTTTTAAATGTAGTTTTTTATTAATTTTTATTTCAGTTTTAGTTAGCTATTTTCATTCTTCAATTTTTATTTTTTTTCTTAATTTCAGTTAACATTTATTTTATGCGAGTAACAAAAATTTATTTTGTTGTAATGGTTTAGTTTTAGTTTTAATTTCAATTTATTATGAAAAAAAAAAAACATTTTTTTGTATAAAATGAATTTCATTTTATTATCATTTAGTTAACGCTTAATAATAACCCTGCCCAGAAAAGCCTTCATCTTCAGTGCATTGATCAGCCGGTTGACGTCTATATCGAGGACCATTAGGCCTGAGAGCTACTTATCCGATAAACATTGCTTTAAGACTGTTTCTGTGATGAGAAGTAAAGACCACCACGAGTGGCCACCCAGTCACAAGTAATTGGGATTGGATTTAGGAAAACAGGCCTTCTTAAGACTTGTGATTAACTGTTGCTTGAATCCTCTTATCAAATCAGAGGCTTATCTGGGAGCCCAAATCTCTGGAGCGTCCAGACCAGGCCCCGTGGCCTGCTGGGACAGAGAACGGCCACTAGATGGAAGACGTCAGGAATAGCAGAGGGATTTTAATGTAGGGTGGTGTGTGTTTGTGCTGCTCTGTAATGATGCTGGGCAGGTGGCAGTGCCTCTGATGCTCAATGAGAGGCGGAAATCATTAACATGGGCTTCACGCTACGACCACAGTGCCCTCGAAGATCAATGTTTTCTAATTGACATAATGTACTTTGAGGCAACCTGTGAGCAAATAGTGCATAACAACCCCATCCTCCTCTCCAAAAAAACCCCTGGTTTTCAGAGGGCATGTTAATAGAAAGAGACAGGAGGCCGATGCCGTTTCAGTCCAGCAGAGGGCACTGTGCACTCATGACACTTTACACAAGAACAGACGTAAGGCTTGAAACCCATAAAACATGTTCTGTTTCATCAAAGGAGGCAGTAAACCTTTAGAAAATGTTGCTTGTTCACCAAGAGCTCAAAATGAATATTATATGATTCATTACTGGTGTTTGCTGAAGCAAGCAACACTATTATTATTGCTCAGTTTTAAGGCAGTGCTATTTTAGTATTGTTGAGATACTATTTTGAGTTTTCATAAATTTGTTTTTATTTTTGTATTTTCGGTTTTAATTTTTAAAACAGAATCTTTTTTTTTTTAACAAACATTTGCATTTTTAAAATTGTTTTTGTTCCTTTTTGTTTTTAGTTTTTTTTTTTTTATATGTCTATATAGATTTTGTTAATTTTATTTCAGTTTAAATTTTTGTTATTTCAGAGGTTATTTCTATTCATATAAATGTTGCCATGGCAACTAACTGGAATAAAACAAGTTGAAGTTGAAGTACGCACAAAAATCTCAAACTAAAACAAATAAATAAATATAAATAAAAAATGAAAAAGAAACATAAAATAGCACAAAAACAAAAAAAAGAAAAAAAAAAGCACATAACACAATGACTAAAATAAACGAAAATTAAAATGGCTGAAAATATAAAAATAAAAAAATAAAATAAAAATAAAATCTAATTCAAAATATTGATAAATACTACATACTTAATAAATATTATATAAATATTACTAAAATAACAGGGCCCACAATACCTTAACACTGTGTGGGGTGTTGTATTTGGGCCATATAATTAGGGCACAATTAAACTGATAAATTTGTAAAAATTTATTAAATAATTAAATAAAAATGAAAAAAAAAAAAACTATACTAACATATTTAAATAAATAAATACATTTTAATAATTATTTTATTTTCTATAAAATATAAATTAATCAATTAACTGAATACCAATTCAATAGATTTAGTTTGATTATATATTTATTGTTGTTTGATTTTAATTGTTAAATGCAGCAGAGAAAGTCAAGACCTCTGATGTGGTGCAGACCAAAATCAAAGCATTTTAATGATCTAAAATAAACTAATGTTCATCTAAAAGAACATTTTGTCATAGATTTTGTTTTTATTTATTTCAAAACAGAACACCGATTTGCACTGTGTTTGTGGACAGTTTTGTTCATTATCATGCTTAAAATCCCCGTTTCAAACAACCAATAATCAGCTGAGAATGTCAGCGTGAACAAAACAACAACTGTTTAATAATTAAGTTTACACGCATCTGCATCAACTAATGACAGACCTGCTTTAATCCTGCTTTAAAACGATAACGGCTGTGGCCTCTGTCTATAAACTCCACAAATTAAACATCACCTTCTCTAACAATCACTTTTTTCATCAAACCACTATTTTGTGTTCAAGCTAGAACACGGTCCAATTAAACCATGAAAACAATCAAAAATAAACAGCGCTTTAAGTTTTAATTAAGTCTCCATGGACACCATGGTTGCTCGGCGACACATTTAAAGTTAGACGAAGGCAGATGAGCAGGTCAAACATTTGTTGGCATGACTGCAATGAAATATTGAGCAATAAACAATATTTATGACTGATTTAAGCAGGTCTCGTCATTAGTTGCTGCAGCAGCATGTAACAAAAGAGCAGCTGATCACAATGACAGCATGGAAACTGCTGGTACTGTAAATGGCTGATTGAATCGTGTTGTTCTCAGCTCACCTCATACACTCTCTCTTTAGCGGGCTTGATGCTGATCTCTCTCCAGGAACTCTGGGATTTCTCCCTCTGGTCCAGGAAGTAGCCGCGCACAGGGTCTCCTCCGTGATTGGCCGGGGCTCTCCAGCCAATTAGCATCTCTGCTCCAGTGCAGCGCAGTAGAGTGATGGCTGATGGACGAGATGGAACATCTGCAGTAACGGGCAGAGGAAGGTCAGAGGTCACAGGCTGCTGCGTTGCACTGCTAAAGTCAACCACATCATGTTTGCTATTACATTTACATTTAGTCATTTAGCAGACGCTTTTATCCACACACACACACACACACACACTCACACACACGTATGTTCTGCAGTAGGTTTGGGGCTGAAGTCTTTCCATGAAATATAACAACAGCCAGATTTGTTCTGTCTCACTGATGTTGCTGTTTCTAGGTGTTTTCTTCCTGTCTGGTGTGAAACGCGGCTCTGTGATGTGCTGATGTTTCGTACTTGTTCAGATTACTATGAGCAATAACAATAACTCTCACACACACACGCACACTCACACTCACACTCACACTCTCACACACACTCACACACACACACTCACACTCACACACACAGAAAAACAAGTAGATAGAATAGAAAAAATAGAAAGCTAGTGTTTTTTTTAATAAAAAAGATAAATAGATAAAGTAGAATTAAAATAGAATAGAAAGTGTTAATTGTAAACTATTAATTGTTAATGAATCAAATAAGTGATTATGAAAAAAACTAAATAATTAATAGGATAACCAGATGTCCCGGTTTTATGAGTGTCCTGATAATACACTAAATTTACATGTAAAATGTGTCCTGGATTCAGCGGACTAAAAATTTATTAATTATTTATATACTATTACAGTTTATTATTATTATCAATTAGCTTTAATTTGTATGTTTTCAGTTTTCATTTTAATTTGAAATGTTATGTGCTTTTGTAATTTCTATTAGTGTCTTTTTTTACTATTTAGGTTTAATTTATTTTAGTTTCAGTTTTTATTTATTTCCAGTTAGTAATTCTAGTGCTTCAACATAAACTTATTTCAGTTAGCTGCCAAAGCAACATTTCTCATTTCTAGTTTTTATCTAATATTTCTATTTTTATTTTATTTAATCTTTATTTCAATAAAAATGTTTTAGTTAATGATAACAACCCGTGGGAAAATTAGATATTTTAATGTTCATTTTCTGTTGTCCACGGACATAAATCAGACCAAGTACAATGATATTTTATGTGGAATTACATTTAATGGTTTTAGGTTCCGATTACGTCATCATTTTATGCTAAAATGTATTTGATGAAATGTTTCAGCAAGTCTTTATCTCTAAATTCACCTATAAACGCATGCACAAACTGTTATATATGTTTATGCTAATGTTCCTCAAACGTCCTGCTTTGATTTTAGTTTCAGTTTTTATTTATTTCCAGTTAGTAATTCTAGTGCTTCAACATAAACTTATTTCAGTTAGCTGCCAAAGCAACATTTCTCATTTCTAGTTTTTATCTAATATTTCTATTTTTATTTTATTTAATCTTTATTTCAATAAAAATGTTTTAGTTAATGATAACAACCCGTGGGAAAATTAGATATTTTAATGTTCATTTTCTGTTGTCCACGGACATAAATCAGACCAAGTACAATTATATTTTATGTGGAATTACATTTAATGGTTTTAGGTTCTGATTACGTCATCATTTTATGCTAAAATGTATTTGATGAAATGTGTCAGCAAGTCTTTATCTCTAAATTCACCTATAAATGCATGCACAAACTGTTATATATGTTTATGCTAATGTTCCTCAAACGTCCTGCTTTGGGTTTTGTTCTAAACTTTTAACTCTGAGCATTAAACTCATGCAATGAATTCAAACATTGCAGATTTGGCAAAGCAGAATTAAATCCACACAGAAACAAAGACTAATGCTTAAGTTTTCCTAAAACGTTTTTTGCTTAAATGCAAGCACAGCTTCTTCTGCAGGAAATTCAATTCTAGTTTATTTTATGTTATTTGCATTTTATTCTGTTCAAAACGTGGGAATGAAACTGAAGAGAAGCGCCTGCAAAGAGCTGAAACACACTGGGCTTTAACTAAAGATATACAACTAATATGATCTACACTAAAAGACAGCCTCTCTCTTTTAAAATTAATTCTAGTGTAATTTCAGCCAATGGATGGATGGGAGCTTCTGGTCATCCTAATAAGTAATAAAAGCGACTAATGTGTTTTATATGGAAGCCCGTTTCCACCACTAAATAATAATAATAAAAAAAAGTTAATTGTGAATTTTTCTCTCACAATCTGAGTTTACATCTCGCAATTCTGACTTGTTTTCTCAAAATTCTGAGATACAAACTCACAATTGTGAATTATAATGTCCAATTCTGAGGAAAAAAGTAAGAATTACAAGTTTATATCACACACTTCTGAGTAAGAAATCAGAATTGACAAAAAGTCAGAATGACCTTTTTTATTTTTTTATCCTGTGGTGGAAACGGGCTTCCATAATTTTCTGTGAGGATAATGCGATTATGTAAAAAACACAGGTTTGATCTTCAGGAACATGTGGTTGAAGCGTCTCTGGTGTTTGATGCTAACAGACGGAGCGTCTGTCCTGATCTCAACCCACTTCAGCGCCACTCAGAATCAGCTGTTATTACTAAGAGAAAAGCTGAAGCGTCAGACGACAGCCTATTACTGTCAGGACTGAGCCATTCTCTGCTGTAACAGTCCTGTCTTTGGTCACGACTGTGAGGAGCAGGAGGAGCATCACGTGTGCTCGAAGCTTGAAACGACCTCTATACTCTACTGACAGCAGAATGCTACGGTAAACACAAGTAGACTTTTACATTTACTGAACACAATGTTAGAGTGTTGTGGGTGGTTTCTAGGGAATTAATATGCGGTTGCCAAGGCCTGAGAAAATGTTTGCACGTTGCTATGTGGTTGCTAGGGTGTACTATGTTGTTTATAGGGTGTGCTGGGTGGTTGCTAGGGCATTGCTATCTGGTTGCTAGGGTGTTCTGGGTGGTTATAGTGCATCGCTAGATGGTTGCTAGGGTGTTTGGGGTGGTTGCTAGGGCATTGCTAGCTGGTTGCTAAGGTGTTCTGGGTGGTTTCTAGGGCTCTGCTACTGGGTGGTTTGTTAGATGTCCTATAGGGGGTTGCCAGGTAGTTGTTAGGTTGGTTACTAGAGCATTTCTAGGTGGTTTTTAGGGTTTTATGGGTCATTGTTGCTGCTATACGAATAAATTTGACTTGATTTCTAGTTGGTTTCTAGGGTGTTATGGGTGGTTTAGTGTACTGATGGGTCGCTAGGGCACTGCTGGGTGGTTGCTAGGGTATTCTGTATGGTTGCTAGGGCATTTCTAGGTGATTGCTATGGTGTACTAGATAGTTGCTAGGGCACTGCTAACTGGCTTCTAGGGCATTCTATGTGGTTGCTAGGGCTCTGCTAATGGGGGTGTTTTTCTAAGGGGTTGCCATGTGGTTGCTATGGTCTTTTGGGTGGTTACTAGGGTATTATCTCTAAATGGTTTCTAGGGTGTTATGGCCTATTGCTAGTGCTATAGAAATACATTTGACTAGATGGTTGCTAGGTGGTGGCTAGGGTGTTCTTGGTTTGTTGCTAGGGCATTTCTAAGTGGTTCCTAGTGTGTTCTGAGTGATTGCTAGAGTATTGTGATTTTTGCCAGAGCATTTTAAGTGGTTGCTATGGTGTTCTGGGTGGTTGCTAGGGTATTTTAGGTGGTTGCTGCTCACTGGCCCAAGTCAAAAGAGTTCATCAGCTGTATTCTGTTCATGCAGGAAGCTCAATCATCGAATGATCAATTCACACTGAGACTATAAACGGTTTTCCAGAGCTGAAGCAGACAGCCGGCAGCACTTTAGACAAAACGGCGTCATATTTAAAACTGCTGTCCTGCAGGGTCTGGTCTGGTTCACAGGCGGGTCAGACTCTTACATATCGCTGATTTCACTCGAACGGCAGGAGACTCCTCAGAGTAGATGCTGTTTCCCGCCAGTCCCACGGACTTCACCCGGAATACATACTCTTTATTGGTCTTCAGGCCATCAACTGTAAACCTGAGCGAAGAAGGAAACCAGTTTTAGTAGGTTTAGTAGATTACATATCTTAAAGGGATACTTCAACCAAAAATGAAAATGTGCTGTTAATTTACTCACCCTCAAGTCATTTACAACATTAATACCTGGATTACAGGTAATAATGTAGTAAATGATGTTCAGTTTCTTGCACAGGCTGATCGTTTCGCTTCATAAGACCTCAATATATCGTCATGAGCCATGGATATTAATTTTGTGTTGCCTGATATGCTTATTTTGACTCTCAAAGTGACGGTAGCCATTGGATTTTATGAATCACCAAGCACCACGGTTTCAGCTAAAAATCTTCTTTACTGTTCTACTGAAGAAGAAAGTCATCTACATCTTGGATGGGATGATGGTGAGTAAATTAACAGTGAATTTTCAGTTTTGTGTGAACTAATCCTTTAACTGCCTCTCAAACAGGATACAAGGAGAGACCTGGTTTTGGTGATGGGCTTATTATTGATGGTCTTCCACTGTCCACTTCCAACCTCACTGCAGTACAGATAGTATCCCACAATACCCTCTGTTATTTTGGGCTCCTTCCACTGCAACAGGACTGAGCTGTTGGTGTCTCGGATGGACAGGACGCCGTGGGGTGGGGCAGGAACTCCTAAAAGACAGAAAACCCTCTCTCAAACATACTGGTTTACATACACGCTACCCTTGTGAAAAAGAAGTGTGCAGTTCACCCCCAAAAAAATAAAAAAAATTCTGTCATCATTTACTCACCCTCCACTTTTTTCAAAACTGTATGAGTTTCTTTCTTCTTCTAAACATAAAAGAAGATACTTTGAAGAATGTTTGTAACTAAAGAGTTTACGGTAGCCATTGGCTTTCATAGTATTTTTTCCATACTATGGGAGTCAATGGCTACCATCAACTGTTTGGTTACCAAGATTATTCAGAACATCTTTTTTTGTGTTCAAAATCTGAAACAAATTAATACAGGTTTGGAACAACTTGAGTGTGAGTAAATAATGACTCATTTTTATTTTATGTGCACTGTTCCTTTAAGAAAATGGTTACCTAGCGGCTGTCCCACTGAGATGGGTTCGCTGGGAAGAGACGGTTCGCTGATGCCATACTTGTTAACAGAGCGAACACGGTAAGTGTATGACTTTCCCTTCCGCTGGTCAAACGCAGCAAATCTTGTAGACAGAACCGTCATATCCATACTAGCCAGATGCCAGCTCTCCTTCCCTGTTAGGGACTGAAATCAAAACAGTCATCTTTACATTACAGTTTTTCTCGATTGTTAACACACTATATCTGATTCATTTGGTCCAATAGTAGTGGGAGATGGATGGAAAAGCAATAGGAGGGGAAAATAAAAATTAATTGGATAAGGTCAAAGGTCATTTGTTCCTGATGAAATACAAAACACTATAGTTGACCATGTTCTTCTGCATGGACTGACCATGAGGGAGGTTGGTCCACAGGGCAGACTCATCTACAGGGTTTCAATACTACTTACACATACAATATGATTACAATACATAGTAGCAGTACTTCAGATGAGAGAACTTTCATTATTCTATGTACAGTAAATACTATAGCACATGTTGTACACCCTCAAACTCATTACTGTTGAATTGATTTGTAGCCAAGTAGTCCTTACATGTGCTCTATTTTTGAAGAACTGAGAGACGACTGTCTAGGGGAGGCAGAGAAGTCTTTTGTCAGAAGACCGTAATAAGGATACTGCCAATACTGTAATGCAATTTGGCAGAGGATGCTGAATGAATGAATGAATGAATGATTTTTTTTATTCCAATGTGTGTTTACTGTATATTCACTGTATATTTTTGTTTACTGTATATATTTGGTCTTTGAACTTTTCTCTTGTAGTGCTTTTCATCTACTGTAAGATCCTTTACAGTAGTGTAATGAAAGTAAAGTTTTCTTTCAGCTTATTGCTGAATTTTACTGTATCTGCACCCCTCTATTTATGTCATATACTGTAACAGACACTGACTAGCAAAAGGATTCCTATTTCTATTTTTGTAGTTTTGAGATTGTGTTTATAGTTGTGAGAAAATGGTGAATTGTTTCATGAATTGTGTGTTAGCAATCACAGACTGTAGTGTACTGTAATGTATTGTTATTTATTATTTATCCAAAGCGACTTACAGTACATTCAAGCTAAGCATTTTGCCAGTATGTGTGTTCATTGAATCAAACCTATTTCTGTCTAATTTCAGGTCTGTATATGTAATTTTTTAAACTATAAATTACACTTGTGTTTTTTTATTTAAAAAAATAATAAAAATTACAGATTTAAAAATATGCAGACCAGAAATTAGACAAAAATAGTGTTTTTCCAGCACATGTGTTACTTAGGAATTTCTAATTTGTGGTCTGTATATTATAAATTTTTGTATATATAATTTATGCAAGTTTAATTCAGTTTTAAAAATAAAAATAAAATCACATTAAGTCAACATTTTCACATAAATGGACAATCACATATAAAACATTTTGTACATATAAAAAATATACAGACCAGAAATTAGACTTTTTTTTTTTTTTGGTTAGCATGTGTGTTCCCTTGAATTTCTGTCTAATTTTTGTTCAGTATATATATATATATATATATATATAATTTATGCAAGTGCAATTCATAGTTAAAAAAAAATTACATATATAAAAACGTACAGATCAGAAATCAGACAAAAATAAGTTTTTGCCAGTATATGTGTTTATTTTGCCTGGAATTTATAATTTTTTGTATATATATAATTTTAATTTTTAACTATAAATTTCACTTGGATAAAGTAGCAAGTCTCCATGAAGATAAAGTATTGCAATATCCTCTATAATAAAATGTGCCCGGTGGTAAATGTGAATTTAAATATTTTTCATACAGTATATGTATTTCTACCCTCACAATTTCAGATAATCCCGAAGAACTAGACGGTTTTATTATGGTTCTTCTTATAAAGAGTCCAATAAGTGCATGTCCTGTGGCAGTGTGTGCGTTCTCCTGCTCATTACAGAGTTGGCGAGCTGCTGGAGCTCTTTCTTGTGCCTGATACTGGAAGATTCGACCTCCTCTGCTCTGAGAACGAATCACTCCGAGCACTTTTACACTGTGATTAACGAAGAGAGGATCTGAAACTTTAAAACTGCCCTCAAAAACCAGAAGGATCTTGACCTTTTGCAGTGCTGGAGGCCATGGACATCAGAAACCGAGAAGCTAAACTTTAAAAATGTTATTTTTTTGTGTTAAGCCTGTTGGGTCATTTTATTTGCTCTGTAACATTACATTTTTACCAAGCTAATTTAATGTCTGCTAGGGTTACTGGATTTGCCCAGAAATTAGATATACATACAGATAGTGATGCAATGCAACTATAATAGAATGCATTTTAATGAACAAAGTTGCAGTTGAATGCTTGCAGTGTTGACTGCTAAAGTTCAATGTCCAACAGTGAAATTTATGTAATTTTTATTCTTGTAACAGGAAGAGCAATGCTGCTTGCAACGGCAATGTCATGGTTCGATTCCCAGGGAAAAAAATATACTGTAAAGTGCATAACTTCAAATGTTATAATTAAAAAAAATATATTAGGATTTTTAGGATAAGTTTTCATATACTGAACTCATCCAGTGTTGTTATTGTTGACTAAAATAAAATTTTCGGCAAGTGAAAAAAATAAAAAATAAAATAAGTATTAGATGAAAAATGCAAACTTATACTAGAGATGCTGTCTTGGCAACTAACTGAAATAAATAAGATTAAGTTGAAGTACTTTAAAATGACTAATACTGAAAAAAAAAAAAAAAACGCAAAAAGCAAAACAAATTTTTAAAAACAAACACCAATAATAATAAAAAAAACACACACATAACAAAATTACTAAAACTAAAATTAAAAAGAAATCTGAAAATAAAACCTAATTCAAAAATAAAATAAATAAATATTAGATGAAAAATGTAAAATTAAAAAACGTCTCGGTTAAGTATGTAACCCTCGTTAGGTCTGGACGCGGGTGCCACAGGGTGCCCCGTCTCTGAGTCAGTAGATCCTTCCTCAGAGGAATCTGCCAGGGAGGGGCTGTTGCGAGGATCATTAGTTCGGGGAACCAGGTCCGAGTGGGCCAACACGGTGCCACAAGCAGGACCTGCTCCTCGTCCTCCCTGACCTTGCACAGCGTATGTGCGAGAAGGCTTACTTGGTGGAAGCGCATACTTGTGCAGGCCCCGTGGCCAGCTGTGTGCCAGTGCGTCGATGCCGAGTGTTCCCTCGGTCAGGGAATAGAACAACTGGCAGTGAGAGGTTTCTGGAGAGGCAAACAGGTCTACCTGAGAGGCTCCGAAACGTCTCCAAATCAGCTGGACCGTCT
>NW_015664185.1:248305-248598 GCF_001515625.1 Sinocyclocheilus rhinocerous | reverse complement strand
AGCGCAGACCACCTTGTCGGTTGATGTACGCAACGGTCGCCGTGTTGTCCGTTCGGTCCAGCACGTGCTTGCCTTGTAAGCACCATTTGAGACGGTTCAAGGCAAGGCGCATTGCTAACAACTCTAGGCAATTGATATGCCAGTGCAGTATATGCCCCAGGAGCCTCTGAAATAGTTTCAGTGGGACCGCTGTCCTGCCCTTGAACAAATTCAAGCAGCTCAGCACCGACCGCGCACGTTCCTCTGTGAGGCCGACCGTATCCACGACCGAACCGAGATACGAGACCAGCAGA
>NW_015664185.1:246920-247596 GCF_001515625.1 Sinocyclocheilus rhinocerous | reverse complement strand
GGGCGAACTGAATCGCATAGCCGAGGCTGATGGTCCGCAGAAGCCAACGAGACGGGTTGGGTAGCGCTAGCCAGGCACCCAGATACCGTGCAAGCGGGACCAGCAGAACCACCGCCGTACCCGCAGTGGGGCAGCATGGTGGAACGCAGGGACCCAACTTGGGCGGCTTGTGAGCAGACCGAAGAGGGGTTTGAGTGTGCAGTGCAACGCTTACCTGGTTCCACAGTTTGGCAGATGGTGCGTGAGTAGGGCCTTTGTTGATGCTCTCGAACCGCCCGCTGCTGCCTGCTGGCGATGGAGGAGGATGAGTGTGGTCCGGTGCTCTCAGCGGCCCGGAAAAGCATAGCCGACATCTCTGGATCCAATTCAGGCCTTGCCACCGTCCCGGAGGGCGGCAGTGCAGCCGAATCTTCCTCTCCAGAGAGCTCTCCCTCCGATGCAGTGATCGACATCCGGTCATCGGGAGGAGCACCGAAGGATACCGCTGGTGCGCTCTTTGAAGAGGGCCCAGCGCTTTCCTTTGGCGGCTCAACTGGTTGCGAAACGCTAGAGGAGCGATGGTCCCCCGAGGGTTGGTTCCCTGAGGGGTTTGCCACCTCTGTAACCCTCAGACTGCCCGTGCTACTGCCCGAAGTAGTCCATGCCTGGCTGCCGCCAGGACGAACACTAGATCGTG
>NW_015664185.1:222863-246881 GCF_001515625.1 Sinocyclocheilus rhinocerous | reverse complement strand
AAGCAGTTTGGTAGGAGCAGAACGATGTTGTCGCTCGGCTCCGAAGCGAAAAGCTGGTATGTGTTGCATTTACTGCCTTTTTATGCTCACGCTGTGATCAGCGGCAGCTGGATGCAATCATCGCATGCCAATGTACATTGGCTCATTTAGTTTACACTCGAAGTGGATTGGTCTCTCTAAGCGAGATCCCAATTCGTCGGTCACCAATGGGACTCGGAGTGACCGACTGAAAGGGAACTATAGATTGTCTTGGCATTTAACTGAAATAAATAAGATTAAGTTGACGTACTTTAAAATGACTAATACCGAAATTAAAATAAAAAAAATAAAGCAAAATAGAATTTTTAAAAAACAATTAAAAATAAAACAAAATAAAAAATAAAAATTAATTTTAAAATATCAATAAATATTATTTATAGTAAATAAATAATACTAAGATAACACTGAACCCATCAAACCCAACATTTACATTTTTACATTTATTCATTAATATGCTTTATCCAAAGCAACTTACAGATGTGGAATAAAACAAGTCAACAAACTAGATCTGTCCAGTTAACTAGCTTTGGGTTGCTAGTTATTTTTTAACAGAGTGCCTAAACATTTTGTGCATGGATTGCAAAGATGCATACATCTAGTCTAAAAAGATGATTCTGTCTGCTCAAAGTCACACATGCAAACCAAAGCACATCTCAGAAAAACGGCAAGTGCTTTGAAGTGGAAAGGAAACACATTATGCAGCCGTCACATAACACGGATGAGCTGCATTAAGGAGCTTTGCACCTGCTGCCACCCAGGATACAGCTTTCACAGTCTCTAATTAGCCAGCTAGTCAAAGTGCAACGTTAATTTGGCTCGGTGTGTAAAGCCAACGCAACTGTAAGGCCTGCAGTCGAGGGTAAAAACGACAAGCGCAGGAGCGCAGGGCCCCGCAGGGCCGGTCTTAATGAACTGAACTGCAAGCAGTGCGTGGGATGAAGGTCAACTCTCACCCGCTCCACGAAGTAGGTGAGAGGCTCTCTGCCCCGCGGATCCGGTTCAGTCCAGCTCAGCACAGCGTAGGTGTCGCTAAGCTCACAAACTCGCATATCAGTGGGGGGGAACGGTACTCGGATTTGACCTGTGGACGGCAAAGAGGAGACATTGAGAATGGTGCAGAACGCTGGCAACATACAGCATGCAGAAAAGAGCAGGAGAGCGAGGGACTCATGGAGAACGGGTAAAGGCATGGTCACACTAGACCAGGGTTATTATTGTTAACTAAAACCATAAAAACATTGAATTATTTGAAATAAAATAAACATTAACTGAAAAAAAACAAAACAATTTAAAATAATAAAAAATAAAACAAAAATATATAAATATAATATTTCGAAGTATAAAAAAGGCAACATTTCTCATTTTCGTTTAGTCCTAATTTGAGGTACTAAAATAACTAAAACTAAATATACTAAAACTAACAAATAACAATTAATAGAAATTATACATACATTTAATAAAACCTAATAAAAGTGACAAAAAAAACTAAACTTAAATTTAAATTAAAATTAAAGTGAAAAGAGAAAATATAAAAATAAAATCTAATTCAAAATATTAACAAAAACTATAATAGCACATAAATGATACTAAAATAATATAGCACTAGATTTCAACCCTCAGTTATCAGTTGTAGGAAAACTGTAGAAGGCTATGCAAAGATACCTATTTTTCAATAAATATTGGTTAAAATAATAAAACACTCTGAAACTTATTTTCAAGGACATTCAGTATTTGACCTGCAATATTTTTTCTCAACATTTTTAATGAAAGAAAAATGGCAATATTAAATAATAATAATAATAATACATAAAAACAATAAAATAAATAAAAAACATTAACTTGTGAAATGACAATGTTTTAATGTTTTTTAATGTTATTCTTACAACAGACTCATTCAGTAAATCATAGATAAATTTTCCCAAAATAAAATACACATAAACATCACGATTCTTATTTTATAATTAGTATCTTCCTAATGCATGTAGGATGAAGAAAATATATACCCTCAATATCAATGCTTACTAAAATGACACTACACTATCAGCCCTCACAGATCCACTGTAGGAGGCAATACAAAGATACCGAATTTTCACTAAACATGGGTTAAAACAACATAAAACATAAATGACAAATTTGTCATAGCAACAAGTTTGGCATTCAAAATTTTTTTCAAGGATATTATTAGACCTGTAATATTTTTACTTGAAATGAAAACTTGAAATGATAATGCAAATAGTGAGTTAAATGGTTTTTTAATGTACAACAGACTTGTTCAGTAAATCAGAGATGAATATTCCCGAAACAAAATATGCAAAATAAACATCATGATTCTTATTTTTATAATTAGTGGCTTCTTAATGCATTTCCATGAAGGATGAATAAAATATATCATCAATATAAATGCTTAGAGGGTTAAGCATTTAGATGCATTTTTATGTATGACTTAGTCGCCAAACTGTACTGAAATCAATTGCGAGTCAGTTAGGATGCTTCCTTAGAAGGCAACTGCCTATCTAGATCACAGACAGCAAGGCAAAAAAAAGCTAATTTATCTAGTGATGAGGACGCATGCAGTGTGTGGATTACAGTTAAACTACTGGTTCTCATTATGAAACCTTGCTGCTCCTCTAAAAGTTTCAATGCATGAATGCAAAACACACACACACACACACACACACACTGCAGTACTCGGTAAAACCACTCAACAGGTTCATATGGGCTCTTTACACTCCTCATAATGGCCCGTGAGTCCCTGGTGTTGCCATGGCAGTTAGCAGCACAGCGTACACCATTTAAATCTTTAAGCTTCAGAGACATATCATCATCTTTTTAATGCTGAGAGACAATAAAACTGCCTCAGTCTTTATTGCTATTGCCGTACTGGGGAGCACAGACCACCTGCGAATGCTTTATATGAGATCTGCCCTATGAAACAGAGCAAATTCATCATCATAACTGTCCGAGCCGTAAATTTTTTAGGGTGGTTAATTCATGAAAAAGAAATACGTCTTAGAAGAGATGGCAGGAGCAACAAATCAGTTGTTTAAGGGTGAATCTAACGAATCCTGTCAAGAATATGTGCAGATAATATTTCCCCTCAAAATCAAAGAACAGGAATATCAAATTAATTTTTTGCATTAAGAAAATGAAGCATCGTGAAATTATTTTTCATGGCAACTGAGCTCATTTTTCCCTTAAATTCTCATTTATGTAATGTATCCTGCAAGGTTATTATCGTTAACTAAAACCATAAAAATAAATAAAAAAATAATAAAAAAATTAATTACTTGAAATAAATGTTAACTGAAATAAAATTAAAAAAATTTAACTTATTTTATTTCATTTTACAACTTTTCTCATATTCCTTTAGTTTAACTTTTAGTTATTAAAATAACTAAAATTGAAAAAAATAAATACTATAAATACATAAAAAAAACTGAAATGACAAAAACATACAACAAAATTACTAAAACAATAAAATTAAAATTGAAATTATAAACATAAATGTACTACTAACATAAAATACTAATAAAAACTATAATATTGATAGATAAACAACGCTATATCCTAACATTATAATATTTAATTTTATTATTTATTTCTTTAAAAAGTTTCATTATTCTTAATGGTGAATCTTACTAGTAGATTCTCCTTACTATAATATATTTATGTTTGTTATTTAAATTAGAATTAGTGGCAGTTCAACAAATGCTGCCATTTTATATATATTTTATTCACAAATTAAATAATAAACATTTATTTTTTTGCACTACATTAATGATAATACATAAAGTAAGTTTACTTAATTGTTTTGAACATAATGGTTACAATACATAAAATCTTTATGGTGCTAAATTACTGTAGGCTTCATTCTTTATGAAAAATATAGTTTCTTTTTTTCTTATGATTTTAGCATGGAAATCTGACTATTGAGTAGGGCTGCACAATTAATCGAATATCTAATCGGGATTACAATTACGGATGCCACAATTACTTAATCGTTCAAAGGCGCAATTACAAAAAATAAAAAAAGTCCACTTACATTATTCTGCGTGCTTAAGGTGTGTTTTTTCTTTCTACAGGTTAGCTTAAGAGTTTTGTCCATTGTTTGAATTTTATTTTTTAGTATAACATTATAATACCATGCATATTTTTACTTTTTTATTTAAAGAAGAAACCAAACCAATGTATAGTTGAGATTTGAGGCTTAATGCTATAGAAAAGTTTTTCAAGAAGAGTGTTTTCCGCTTTCATATCAATATATGGCATGCATTCAATGTAAATTGTAATAATCATAATTAATAATTGCAATTACACTTTCAAGGGAATAATCGAAAATTATGATTTTTGTCATAATCGTGCAGCCCTACTATTGAGCACATTTTTTCCTTAAATTGTAATTTATGCAATGTATTCTGCAAGGTTATTATTGGTAACTAAAACAAACACCATAAAAGCATTTTCATTGCTATACTAAAATACCATTACTTTTTTTCTTTTGATTTCAGCATGAAATGTTCTTGACCATTTTGGTTACATTCAACCCTACAGTGTGATTTGATGCAATGAAACATCACATGATAAAGACTATCTCCTCAATCTACAGTAAATCTGAGCTTGTGTGTGAGTGTAGAAGCATGTAATTCTTCTTATCTCTTCGACCGATTGCATCAGTCTGAACTCATGAGCGTTGCGATCTACTCACCCTCCAGCTGGTCCTTAGTGATCACAATCTCTCTCCCGCGATCCACCTTCACCACTGACAGAGAGAGAGACGAGAAGAAAGCAGGAGATCAGAGATACATGGATGCTGCCAGTATCATATAAGAGATTTTCTTTATAATTCGTGAAGACGCTCTTACCCGTAGTCCTGCTGGGCTCCAGGGGGTCAGAGGTCAGGATGGGGTCGGTGGGTTTAGACGGACGGCCCACGCCTGCCTGGTTGACTGCGCACACACAGAACTGGTACATTGTGTTTTCCTTCAATCCCATGACGGGATAATGACACTCCCTCTGGATGACATCATTACAGCGTTCCCACTTCCCAACACCGATGTCACACCTGCACGAGAGAGAAGAGACTGTGACATAAGAGCATTTTGAACATAATAAACCATCAGAGTAATGATATGCATTTATTGCGGCTTTATTAGTAGTGGTGGTTGCCGTTGAAATCAAGGAGAACACATTAGCAATCATCTTAGCAACACCATAGCAACCACTCAAGCAACGGCATAACAATGCATTAAAAACTACTCTGAACAACTGTGCACCCCTAGCAACACGCTAGCAACCACTCAGAACAATCAAGCAACATCATAAAAATGCAGGAAAAACTACTTTGAATATTTGAGCAACGCCCTAGCAACCACTCAAAACACTCAAACAACAGCATAACAATGCATTAAAAACTACTCTGATCTTATGAGCAACCCCATAGCAACACCCTAGCAACACACCAGCCACAACATAGCAATGCATTAAAAAACACTCAGAACTCTGCAACCCCTAGCAACTACTCAGGACACCCTAGCAACAGCATAGCGGTGCATCAAAGACCCCTCAGAACTTTGCAACCCTTAGCAATGCCCTAGCAACCACTCAGTACACCCTAGCAACAGCATAGCAATGCATTAAAAACCACTCAGAAATTTTCATCCCCATAGCAACTACTCAGGACACCCTAGCAACAGCATAGCAATGCATTAAAAAACACTCAAAACTTTGCACCCCCTAGAAACGCCCTAGCAACCACTCAGAACACTCAAACAACAGCATAATGCATTAAAAACTACTCTGAACTTATGAGCAACCTCATAGCAACAACCTAGCAACACACCAGCCACAACATAGCAATGCGTTAAAAAACATTCAGAACTCTGCAACCCCTAGCAACTACTCAGGACACCCTAGCAACAGCATAGCAATGCATTAAAAACCACTCAGAAATTTTCATCCCCATAGCAACTACTCAGGACACCCTAGCAACAGCATAGCAATGCATTAAAAACCACTCAGAAATTTTCATCCCCATAGCAACTACTCAGGACACCCTAGCAACAGCATAGCAATGCATTAAAAAACACTCAAAACTTTGCACCCCCTAGAAACGCCCTAGCAACCACTCAGAACACTCAAACAACAGCATAACAATGCATTAAAAACTACTCTGAACTTATGAGCAACCCCATAGCAACACCCTAGCAACACACCGGCCACAACATAGCAATGCGTTAAAAAACACTCAGAACTCTGCAACCCCTAGCAACTACTCAGGACACCCTAGCAACAGCATAGCGATGCATTAAAGACCACTCAGAACTTTGCAACCCTTAGCAATGCCCTAGCAACCACTCAGTACACCCTAGCAACAGCATAGCAATGCATTAAAAACCACTCAAAACTTTGCACCCCCTAGAAACGCCCTAGCAACCACTCAGAACACTCAAACAACAGCATAACAATGCATTAAAAACTACTCTGAACTTATGAGCAACCCCATAGCAACACCCTAGCAACACACCGGCCACAACATAGCAATGCGTTAAAAAACACTCAGAACTCTGCAACCCCTAGCAACTACTCAGGACACCCTAGCAACAGCATAGCAATGCATTAAAGACCTCTCAGAACATTGCAACCCCTAGCAACCATTCTGAACACTCAAGAAATAGTATAGCAATACATTAAAACTAGCCCCTAGCAACACACTAGCAATCATTTAGAACACCAAAGTTTGTCTATATAAAGTTTGACAAATATTGTCTATTTTGTCTTTTGTGTATTTTTATATAATATACTTTTAATTTGTGTATCTTCATTTTTATTATCTGTCTTAGCTATTATTTTTGTCTGACAGAACAATAAATGGCAATAAATGTCATTCTGATTCTAAAACTCTGTCATTAAAGTACAAAAAGGACAAACCAAATGTTTGGATATTTAGAAATCCAGTCAACTTTTCACTCAAACTATTATGCTTATAATTTAGTTTCATAATGGAAAAATAATTGTATAAAAAAAGGCAAAACAGAAGCATTTCCAGTGGTGGTCTCAGACATTTGGACTCCACAAGTATACATAATAAGATGCAATTATCTTCAAAAACTAAACACAAGCCAACAAGACAAAAACTGGCAGAACATTGTAGAGTGAAGCAGCATGTTGCTAGGAGACAGGAAGGTTAGGCACTCATACTCTCTCACCATGATGTCTTTCATTTCAAGTTTTATCCCTAGAAACAGCTAGAAGCTGCTCGGATCTCTCTTAAGATGAGAGCTCATGAGAGCGACCATCAGAAGAACATCGTGGCTCATGCGTCACCTCTCTATGAAGTAACCCTGCACAGCAGCGGCTCCGTCTGCGCTGGGAGGAATCCACGAGAGGAACACGTAATCCCGGTTCACATCAGAACACTTCACCTGTAGAGGAGAACCTGGAGCGCCGACCACAACCGCAGGTCCATCTACACACAGACAGAGAGAGAGAGAGAGAGAGAGAGAGGAAACAAACTGACATATGGCACTGAGCTTGAATTTTCCAGATGTTTTTCCTGAAAAAAAAGGCCCTTGTAATCTCAAATGCATCTCCTCTGTTGTTCAGAAGAGATCTCAACAATGTCTCAAATAGTGCTCAGATTTGACAAGATAAAACGAATAAGATTTCGAATAAGTATGAACACATCAAACTCTTACAAGATCAAATCATCTGAGCTGCCATCCACGTTTATTTTAGTTCTATGAATGTCAACAATATTCTCATTCATCAGTGTCATTTTAGTATTATACATAAATTATTATTATTATTATTACATTTTAGTATTTAGTAATATTTTAAATTAGCTTCGATTTTTTATTTTAGTTAGTTTTCATTTTAATTTGAGTTTTTTGTTGTATGCTTTTGTAATTTTTATTAGGTTTTTAAAAAATATTTCCGTTCAGCTTTAATTTATTTTTATTGCAGTTTTAGGCTTATTTTATTTCAGTTAGTTTAATTTAGTTTTCTTTGAATTTTTTTAGTTTACATTTTTAATCTAATATTTATATTTTATTTCAGCTTTATTTAACTTACTGAAACATTTTTTGTGATAGTTTTAGCTTTAGTTAACAACAGCAAAACTGTCATTACTGTCTATTTTTATTTATTAATAATAAAAAATAACTGGGAACTTAATTTCAGGTGTTTCATCTAACAATTATATTATATTTTATTTCAGATTTATTCCAGCACCAAAATGATTTTTAATAGTTTTAGTTTTAGTTAACAATAACAAAACTTTCATTCATGTCTATTTTTATTTCTAATAAATAAATAAATAAATAAATGAATTAATGAGAGTGCCATTTATTTTAATTTAAGATTTTTATTTTTTATTTCATTTATTATTTATATTTTTAATTTCAGATTTATTTCAATAATGAAAATTATTCATAATAGTTTTAGTTTGTTAACAATAGCAAAACGGTCATTCATGTCTATTTTTATTTCTTAATAATAATAAAGAAATAACTGAAACAACTTTTTTTTTTTTTTAATTTCAAGTGTTTATGTAATTTTTATATTTTATTTTAGTTCAGCTTTATCTGAATACCAAAAATTATTTTTAGTAGTTTTGCTTTTAGTTAACAATAATCGTTCATGTCTATTTTTAACTTTTATGATTTTACCATTTATGTCTATTTTATAAAAAATAAATTACTGGGAACCCCATTAGGTTTCCCTGACCTATTACTGAGCAGCCACTGAAAAATGAAATTTCCCTCCGCAGCACAGTTAAGCTTACTTCAGTATGTTTCTTAAAAGAGGACGGCTGCAGGGCTTCTCACGCTCTTATTTGTTTAATCGCCACCAACAAGGATGAAACAGACTCATAAGAGCAACCTCCGGCTCCTTCCTGTTACCTGGCAGATTTGTAATGCAAATTTTTCCTCTGAGATTAAGCGAGGACGTCACACGCAGCAGAGTGAAGCTCACTTTCTAATTACTACACTGCAGGCTTACAGAGCGGCCCACTTCCTTTAATGAGACAGGAAATTCAATTCCCATCCTCATCCTGCTTTTAAGGACTTACGCTGACAGGGAACTCTGCTCTGGAAAGAACATCACAGATTCATGAGAATTATGTCTCTGAGGAGTTCAAGTTTTACATTTCTTAATTAGGAGAGACAGGCGGCAATTGTAACACACTAAACTTCTTCAATCGCCAATAATCTGGAGTGATGACACCCAACAAACGATCAGTTCAGCTCTTTCTCGCTCTGCCTGAGAGCAAAAAACCTGATTCTGTTCTGTTCTGTTCTGATGTTTTTTTGGACCCACTTTATATTAAGTGGCCTTAACAACTATGTACTTACATTTAAATGAATAATTTGGTACAATGCACTTATTGTGCACATACATGTTTTTACATTGTACTTATATTTTAAAAATACCTGCATGTAATTACATCTGTAATTAATTTCTGTAATTACATTTATAATTACACAGTTGACCCATCCCTTACACCTTAACCCACCCTTAAACCTACCCATACCACCAAACCCGTCCCTAACCTTACCCGTATCCCACCTCAATAGCAGCAAAAGTGTTTTGCAATACAATATGAACACAATATGTATATTGTACTCAATTTTTGATGCAAGTACACAATAGTTAAGGCCACTTAATATAAAGTGGGGCCGGTTTTTTTTTCTCTCTAGATGTCCAGTAATTTTCTGAAGCCTTTCAATTTAAACTCATCTATATTTTATATGGAAGCCCATTTCCACCACTGAATAAAAAAATAAAAAAGGTAATTGAGACTTTTTATCTCCCAATTCTGACTGTTTTCTCACATTTGCGAGTTTTAAAATCAGAATTGTGTGTTATAAAGTCAGAATTCTCAGAATTCTGATTTTTTTTTTTTTTTACAATTCCAAGTTTATATTGCAATTTTGACTTTTTCCCACAATTCAGATTTTTTTCTCTCAATCGCAAGTTTATATCTCACAATTCAGACTTTATAACAAGCAAATGTGAGTTTAAATCTGACAATTCTGAAAAAAAGAAGTCAGAATTGTGAGATATATATTCGCATTTGTGAGAAAAAAGGCAGATTTGCGAGACAAACTTGCATTTGCGAGAAAAAAGTCAGAATTGTGAAAATAAAATCAGAATTGCAAAGTATAAACTCGCAATTGCAAAAAAAAGTCAAAATTGCGAGATATAAACTGGCAATTGTGAGAAAAAGGCAGATTTGCGAGACAAACTTGCATTTGCGAGAAAAAAGTCAGAATTGCGAGATATAAACTCGCAATTGTGAGAAAAAGGCAGAATTAGGAGGTAAAAGTTAGAATCGCAAGACATAAACTAGCAATTGTGGGAAAAAGTCAGAATTGCAAAAATAAAATCAGAATCGCAAAGTATAAACTTGCAATTACAAAAAAAAAATCTGAATTGCGAGAAAAAAAAAAGTCGGTCAGAATTGTGAGATAAAAGTCGCAAACCTTTTTTTATTTTTATTTTTTTTCAGTGGGGAAACTGACTTCCATAATTTTATCTCTAGTTATGAATTTCTATGACAAATTCTTATTAATATTTAAGCTTATTTTAATATTTAAAATACTAAGAGTATCTGAGGATCTGACCTTTGACATAGACGTAGGCGCTGTGCTCGACGGTCCCGTCCCAGGTCCGCAGACGAACGCTGTACAGGCCTTCATGTTCCTTGTGCACTCGCTTCAGGGTGAGATTGGTGGATCGCAGACCCGTCTGCAGCTCCACACGACTGGACTGACGCAACACCAGCCCTGAGCAGACAGGTTTTATGTTACACGCATGTTCCGCCTGGTTACTATGCTGTTGCTAGAGTGTTCTGGGTGGTTGCCAGGTTGTGGCTCTGTGGTAAACTTGGCATTGTTGCACTGTGAGTCTTGTAAGATAAAATTCTTGTGATGTTACTTTGGATAAAAGCATCTACTAGTGTAAATGTACAATTTTATTGTTATTTATTTATATAAAATTCCATGTCGAGCGTCTCACCATCTCTGTACCAGGTCACATCCTGTTGGAACGGCAGTAAAGCTGTGGTGAAACTGCACTGCAGAACCAAGTTGTCACCTTCTTTCACAAATGTTGGAGGAAAGGTGGAGGCCAGCTGAGCGTCCGGTTCTGGAACTGGGACTAGGACGAGAAAGAACAGGAAAAATTACCAAAATTATGTTCTTCTTACTTCATTCATTAAAGCAATAAGACTCAAGAAGCCATGGGTTGCAGTGAATTTAGAACAGCTAAGGGGCGTTGTTATGCACGACACGAAGCAGAAGGCCTAAAACCCTCTTAGCTGTTCTAAATTCACTGTAAACCATATCTTCACTTGGCTTATTGCTTGTATAAAATGGTTTCCACACAATACATATATTAAAGGCAAAAGGTGTATTAATATGTAACTTTTTTTAAATCATTAAACGTCTCCTTCCGCTAGAAAAATAGTGACAGTATAGAAAGTTTCTGTAACTTTATTTAGAATAGATCAGTGGTAACATGCCTCATCTGATGAAACAAACAAAAACAGATACTGGAACTGATCTCATGTGCTGTGTTATTAATTTTATAAGACAGTATGTAATATTTCCTCGCGTACATGCATATGCTCATCTCTCAGATCTCTCTTATAGTTTAAACCATACTGGTTCACGGCATAGCGTGAGTTTGCCTTTAAGAAGCGTGTAACTTGAACATACAGTTCTGTACCTGAAACAGAAAACTTTTAAATAACATTCCATCTGCACTTCAGAAACTGTGGGCTTCAACACATACATGCAAATCAACGTTTCTCCCGCACGGCAGCAGTTTATTTGAAAGGCAGGGTTGCCAGGTCTGCGAAACAAAACTAGCCAAATTGAATCAGAATCAGAGAGAGCTTTATTGACAGGTGTGTTTACACATACGAGGAATTTGTTTTGGTGACAGAAGCTTCTACAGCACAAACAGAATGACAGTGACAAGACAAGACACAGATAATAAAAAGAATAAAATAGAATAAGTAAATAAGAAATAAAATATACAAAAAATTAAACACAAAATACTCAATATTCAAAGTAGACAATAGATGGTATTTGTGTGTACAGGTGGTATTATGTACAAATGCAAGGAAATGTAAAAAGAGGTATGTGTGCTAAATAAATAAATGTCACATTTATTGCCACGTTAACTGTTCTTGAGGTGGATTTCCTGAGGTAATCTGTTGAAGATCTGTGTGAAGATGGAGGCCAGCTGGTCAGCACAGGTTTTCAGACAGGCTGGTGTAACACCATCTGGGCCTGGTGCTTTCCTTCTCTTCTGTTTCCTGAAGACCTGACGCACATCATCTTCACTGATCTGAAGTGCAGGAGGGGGGAGAGGGGGGTTGCTGGAGGTGTTAATAGGGTCAGAATGGGTGTGGGGTGTGAGTCAGGGTTTTTCAAACCTGCAGTAAAACTCATTCAAATCGTCGGCAAGTTGTTGATTCTCCACAGTGATGGGGGATGGAATCTTGTAATTGGTGATGTCTTTCAGTCCTTTCTACACTGATGCAGGGTCATTGACAGAAAACTGGTTTCTCAGATTTTCGGAGTAGTTCCTCTTAGCCACTCTGATCTCCTTTGTCAGTATGTTTTTGATCTGTTTAGAGAAGACTCTGTCCTCACTCCTGTAGGCGTCCTCTTTGGCCTGACGGAGCTGTCTGAGTTTTGCAGTGAACCAAAACTTTTAGTCGTTGTTGTAAGTTAAATGAGTCCTGGTAGGAATGCACATATCCTCATAGAAACTGATACATGATGTTACAGAATCTGTGAGCTCGTCCAGATCGGTGGTTGCAGCTTCAAAAACACTCCAATCAGTGCAGTCGAAGCAGGCTTGTAAATCCCGCTCTGCTTCATTAGTCCATCTTTTTACAGTCCTTATTACAGGTTTAGCTGATTTCAGTTTCTGCCTGTCGGTCGGTATAAGAGGAACCAGACAGTGATCAGAGAGCCCCAAAGCTGCCCGTGGGACAGAGTAAAACCGCAGACTTGGCAACACTGTTGACAGGGGAAGGGCGTGGTCTTAAAATTAAAGGTGAATGATGCAAACATAACATCAGTAGGGGTCACTCATACTTCATTAAATAAATAACAAACAGTTATTTTGCTGAAATATATAATACATGGTATCGCGGGAACACATACTGATGTAATGAGGTCAAAGGTGTGTGTTTATAGAGTCATTTACAACGGCTTCGAACGCGGCTCAACCAATCAAAATAAAGGACTGGAGCCATCCGTTATAATATTTAATTTTGTATTTAATAGACATCATCACAGTTATATAGTATATATGTATAAATAAATATATATGTGTTTTCCCTTTAATTTTCAGTAAAAATCACCATTCCATTTCTCTGATATAAGACTACTCATTCACACCGCCCACTTCTACCTCTAACTCAGAATGAAAAATGAAGCCTTGCTGCCATAGTTTTCTACAGGAATCAAGTCTTTAATGTTTCAATTCAGTCACTTTTAATTACATTTATGAAGTGACAGGCAGTAAGTAGCTTTTGTTCGTGTTCTTCTTGCCTTCGGCAGGCTGTGAAAATGAACGTAAGAAAGGACTCAATTAAGCCATATGTTGTTGTACGAGCGGAGAAAATCATCGAAGTGTAATGGAAAAACTGTTCCATTTTCCTTCGAGTTTCCATTCCCAGAAAATAGCACCGAAATCCATCCGAAGGACGAGGACAAATATTAGTATAATGAGACAAATGCCACGACCCTGCGCGGGGGCCGTCACAAAGGGCCAGTGCTGACGATGTTTGAGAAGAAGACGTGCTATTTGTTTAGCTATCATTCTCGGTGACGGAACAGGGAATTGAGGCGAGACGGAATTGGAAGTGATGGAAGTGATTCGACAACACAATTCCACATGCTTGCAAATGAATTGTGATGTTCTCTCATATCAGCAGAAGGGCTGTAATGAGAATTCAGATTAGTTTGAAAATGCTAGCTACTGTATATTAGATGGAGTAATGAAGTCGTTTTTGCTCTAAATGTGTGCTGCTCTGCAATAATACATGACAAAGTGTGTTTGCATACAAAATTGCATGCAACAATGCTAGGCTGTTATGGGTGGTTTCATTGTCAATATATTAAATATTCAAGCATCTCTCCTAATGCAATTTACTCTACCATTCAAATGTTTGGGGAAAAAATACAGTAAAAACAGTAATATTATGAAATATCATTACAATTTAAAATAGCTGTTTTCTTTGTGAATATCTGTTAAAATGTAATTTATTTCTGTGATCAAAGCTGAATTTTCAGCATCATTACTCCAGTCTTCAGTGTCACATGATCTTCAGAAATCATTCTAATATGCTGATTTGCTGCTCAAGGAACATTTCTGATTATTATCAATGTTGTGCTGCCGAATATTTTTGTGGAAACAGTGATAGATTTTATTTTTCAGGATTCACAGATAAATAGAAAGTTCAAAAGAACAGCATTTATTTGAAATAGTAATCTTTTATACATACATACATACATACATACATACATACATACACACATATATATATATATAAAGCTAAATTTCTAAAATCTATTCAAAACCAATATGTAGTTCATACAGTGGAAGTGGTTGCTATGCGGTTGCTAGAGTGTTCCAGGGTGGTTGCTATATGGTTACTAGAATGTTCAGTGGTTGCTATGAAGTTGCTAGAGTGTTCCAGGAGGTTGCTATGCAGTTGCTAATATGTTCTGTCTGGTTGCTATGCAGTTGCTGGAGTGTTCTGTGGTTGCTATGCAGTTGCTAGTGTGTATTATCTGGTTGCTATACATTTGCTAGAGTGTTCTGTCTGGCTGCTATGGGGTTGCTAGAGTGCCCTGGGTGGTTGCTATATGGTCACTAGAATGTTCCAGGTGGTTGCTAGTGTTTTCCAGGATGCTTGCAATATTGTTACTACAATGTTTGGTTGTTGCTATGAAGTTGCTAGAGTGTTCCAGGAGGTTGCTATGCAGTTGCTAATATGTTCTGTCTGGTTGCTATGCAGTTGCTGGAGTGTTCTGTGGTTGCTATGCAGTTGCTAGTGTGTATTATCTGGTTGCTATACATTTGCTAGAGTGTTCTGTCTGGCTGCTATGGGGTTGCTAGAGTGCCCTGGGTGGTTGCTATATGGTCACTAGAATGTTCCAGGTGGTTGCTAGTGTTTTCCAGGATGCTTGCAATATTGTTACTACAATGTTTGGTTGTTGCTATGCAGTTGCTAGAGTGTTCCGGGTGGTTGCTATGCGGTTGCTAGTGTGTTCCAGGGTGGTTGCTATATTGTTACTAAAATGTTCGGTGGTTGTTATATTGTTACCAGAGTGTTCGGTGGTTGCTCGGCTGTTCCTAGAGTGCCCTGGGTGGTTGCTATATGGTCACTAGAATGTTCCAGGTGGTTGCTATGTGGTTGCTGGTGTTTTCCAGGATGCTTGCAATATTGTTACTACAATGTTTGGTTGTTGCTATGCAGTTGCTAGAGTGTTCCAGGTGGTTGCTATGCAGTTGCTATTGTGTTCCAGGGTGGTTGCTATGTGGTTACAAGAATGTTCAGTCAGTGGTTGCTATGGAGTTGCTAGAGTTTTCCGGGAGGTTGCTATGCAGTTGCTAATATGTTCTGTCTGGTTGCTATGAAGTTGCTGGACTGTTCTGTGGTTGCTATGCAGTTACTAGAATGTATTGTCTGGTTGCTATGCAGTTTCTAGAGTGTTCTGTCTGGTTGCTAGAGTGCCCTGGGTGGTTGCAATGAGGTTGCTAGTGTGTTCCAGGGTGGTTGCTATATTGTTACTAGAATGTTCTGTGGTTACTATGCAGTTGCTAGAGTGTTCCGGGTGGTTGCTATATTGTTACTAGAATGTTTGGTGGTTGCTGTGCGGTTGCTAGAGTGTTCCGGGTGGTTGCTAAACTTGCAATGAGGTTGCTAGTGTGTTCCAAGGTGGTTGCTATATTGTTACTAGAATGTTCGGTGGTTGCTATGCAGTTGCTAGAGTGTTCCAAGGTGGTTGCTATATTGTTACTAGAGTGTTCCGGGTGGTTGCTATGCGGTTGCTAGAGTATTCTTGGTGGTTGCATGACCAGATAAAATACTCCAAAATGCTGTTTATTTTGCATTAAGAAGAGCAAAGGCACTCACTGGGCGTCCACGAGCGCTTCAGTTTCGCTTCGGCCCCTTCATGTGCTGCAAATGGAAGAATAAAGGAAGAACAAGGTTCAAACTCAAAACAAGTCAAGGAATCAGCTAAATAACATGATAAACATGAACTCACAGTTGACTATCAGCCTGGCGCTGGACGTCGCCTCTCCCAGAGAACTTTTCGCTATAACCTTGTATTCTCCGGCATCTTCAGCAGAACATCTGAAAAGAAAAGAAAGGAAAAGAAAAGAGAGAAAGAAAACTAAATTAGATAGCAGGCATATTTTATTGTTGAAGAGGTACAAAATAAAAGTATCTGCAATCTGTTCTGAGTATTTTTCAATGAATTAAAAATCAGTATTTTTCAACCGGTCCACACCGTGTGCGGCCGCAGCGGGACGGGGAAATCAGGAGTCTTCATGCTCAGATCCTCAATCAACTTCATGTGCAAAGAAGCTTTTCTCTCGGCCTGAAGAATAAAAAGCAGTTCTGTCATCATTTACTCACTCTGAAAAAATGTTTTAGCTTTATTTATTTTAGTACATCAAGTTAAACTAAATGAAAATGAGAAATATTACCCTGGCAACTACACTGTAAAAAAATAATTAGTATTTTTTTTAGTTTTTATTGTAATAAAAAACAATATTGTAAGTTTTAAAGATTATTCAAGTGTTTTGTACAAAATACTATTTCAGTCTACTTCAAAATTTCACGTTAAATTCAGTGTTACTTGCAGTTTCTTTGTAATTATTTCAGTCTGTTTTTCAAACAAATCTTTCACAAATTGTATCATAAAAAGCTTTAAAATATAACAGGTTATATGGACTAATTTATATAGATTTTATGGTGTTTTTTGTTCTGTCCCCATTTATTACTTTAGCATTCTTGAGATACTATTATAGTTTTTATTCATATTTTGAATTTGTTTATATTTTTATATTGTCCACTTTCATTTTAATTAGTTAAAATTGTAATAATTTTGATCTGTTTTTTTTTGTCATTTTAGTATTTAAAAAGAAAAAAAGTCTATTTTGTTTTTAATAATTCTTATTTTTTTATTTCAGTATATGGAGCTATTTCAGTTCAATTAAATTAAATGTTGCCATGCAAGTAGCTGAAATATCTTTTTTTATATTTAATTTATTCATTTAAAGTAATGTTTAGAAAAAAAATTATAAACCATATTTTTTATGGTTTGAGTTTACTATAATATCCCTGTTACAAGTCTGTTTTTCACAAAAATCTGTCATAAAAGCTTTATAATATAATTCTATAACAGAATTAATTTATAATGTATAATTATAAACGAATTTATAATGATTTTATGGTGTTTTTGTTCTGTCCCCATTTACTTTCACTTTATTGAAAAAAACTGACCAGGATAGTCAGGAAAAATATAGTTGTAGGGGTTCGAAACAGCATGAGGGTGAGTAAATGAATCCAGAAATTTCATTCGGGATAAATTATTCCTTTAAAACTAGAAAGTGAAAGAACTCAGGTGTCTTGAGAGGTGCTATGAAGCTCTCTGCTCTCACTCACTCACTCACCTCCCGGCGCAGAGCCAATCGATCCACACGCTCACGAACGACACGCTGGTTTCTGATCACACCGATCTCCAGTTTCTCAGCCTCGTTCCCGAACAGCGTCCACTGGTCCCTCTCGTGCAGCTCCTCACTGGACAGCGTCTCTCTCAGGGCCTCCCTGGGGTCAAAGGTCAGAAAAACGGTCTTGGTTGCAAGATGCAATGTTATTACTTTTTAATATTTTTTTTATAATTTATTTGTATTTTATATTTTTAGGGAGATACAGGTTTGTTGAGCCTCTCACCATGTGACGCTGGGAAGCGGGCAGCCCTGAACCGAACAGGAGAGTTTGACGTCCATCCCGGTCCACACCGTGTGCGGCCGCAGCGGGACGGGGAAATCAGGAGCCTTCATGCTCAGATCCTCAATCAACTTCATGTGCAAAGAAGCTTTTCTCTCGGCCTGAAGAATAACAAGCAGTTCTGTCATCATTTACTCACTCTGAAAAAATGTTTTAGCTTTATTTATTTTAGTACATCAAGTTAAACTAAATGAAAATGAGAAATATTACCCTGGCAACTACACTGTAAAAAAATAATTAGTATTTTTTTTAGTTTTTATTGTAATAAAAAACAATATTGTAAGTTTTAAAGATTATTGAAGTGTTTTGTACAAAATACTATTTCAGTGTACTTCAAAATTTCACGTTAAATTCAGTGTTACTTGCAGTTTCTTTGTAATTATTTCAGTCTGATTTCAGTCTGTTTTTCAAACAAATCTCGCACAAATTGTATCATAAAAAGCTTTAAAATATAACACAGGTTATATGGACTAATTTATATTGATTTTATGGTGTTTTTTGTTCTGTCCCCATTTATTATTTTAGCATTCTTGAGATACTATTATAGTTTTTATTCATATTTTGAATTTGTTTATATTTTTATATTGTCCACTTTCATTTTAATTAGTTAAAATTGTAATAATTTTGAGGTGTTTTTTTTGTCATTTTTTTTTAATGAGTCCATTTTGTTTTTAATAATTCTTATTTTTTTATTTCAGTATTTGTAGCTATTTTAGTTCAATTAAATTAAACTAATTTAAAATTAGAACTGTTGCCATGCAAGTAGCTGAAATATCTTTTTTGATATTTAATTTATTAATTTCAAGTAATGTTTAGAAAAAAAATGATAAACCATATTTTTTATGGTTTGAGTTTACTATAATATCCCTGTTACATACAAGTCTGTTTTTCCACAAAAATCTGTCATAAAAGCTTTAGAATATAATTCTATAACAGAATTAATTTATAATGTATAATTATAAACTCATTTATAATGCTTTTATGGTGTTTTTTTGTTCTGTCCCCATTTACTTTCACTTTATTGAAAAAAACTGACCAGGATAGTCAGGAAGAATATAGTTGTAGCGGTTCGAAACAGCATGAGGGTGAGTAAATGAATCCAGAAATTTCATTTCGGGATAAATTATTCCTTTAAAACTAGAAAGTGAAAGAACTCAGGTGTCTTGAGAGGTGCTATGAAGCTCTCTGCTCTCACTCACTCACTCACCTCCCGGCGCAGAGCCAATCGATCCACACGCTCACGAACGACACGCTGGTTTCTGATCACACCGATCTCCAGTTTCTCAGCCTCGTTCCCGAACAGCGTCCACTGGTCCCTCTCGTGCAGCTCCTCACTGGACAGCGTCTCTCTCAGGACCTCCCTGGGGTCAAAGGTCAGAAAAACGGTCTTGGTTGCAAGATGCAATGTTATTACTTTTTTTATAATTTATTTGTATTTTATATTTTTAGGGTTTAACTGATTGTTAGTAATTGTTTTATTTTGATTTGTTTGTATTTTTAAATTATTTATTTTAATTGATCATTTTATGATTTAATTAATTTATATTTTATTATACCTCCCTGGGGTCAAAGGTCAGAAAAACGGTCTTGGTTGCAAGATGCAATGTTATTACTTTTTAATATTTTTTTTATAATTTATTTGTATTTTATATTTTTAGGGTTTAACTGATTGTTAGTAATTGTTTTATTTTGATTTGTTTGTATTTTTAAATGATTTATTTTAATCGATCATTTTATGATTTAATTAATTTATATTTTATTGTAATTTATTATAAGCGTTCTATTTTGATTGATTTTATTTTATTTATTTTTTTATGGTGTGTTCCGGTCATTTTGACCTGGAGAGGAGATTAATATGTTGTCAAACTGGACTAAAACTTTCTGACTTTGATCACACAGGGAATACCAACTTCCCCAAATTTTTTTTAGATATTTTTTTGTACTTCTTGGGGGATTTTTCCCCCCACCTTTTTACACTTGTGCTGTTCTTGGTCAAAAATTACCAGCCTGCAAAAAATAGCTTAGAAACTGCTTTGTTATGCTATATTATTATCACCAAATATTGGACAAACAGACTGAATCCAATATTTGGTGATAATATAGCAAAATGAGATATTTATATGCTATTTTTTTTCTGGTCATTGTTGACCAGAAACACCACAAGTGTGACTTTGTGCCATTTTGTACAAAATAAAAGCATATTTAATTATTTATTCTTATAATAAAATAAAGATGTGCATTTTTCAGACAATAACATTATTTTATCTTGTTTTCTCTTATTTTTGTTGTATATTTATTTATATATTTATATTTTTCTCTTGTTTTATCTTTTGTTGTGATTTCAACAAAACAAAAGTTAAACAGGAAATTTATCTTGAAATGCTTTTATTTTGTACAAAATGGCACAGAGTCAAACTTGCAGTTTTCCTGGTCAAAAATGACCGGCCTACCATCAAAAAGAAACACAAAAACCTGTGCTAACAGAAAGAAAACAAGCTGACAAAAATATTGAATTCAACATTTGGTGATAATATAGCTTAACGAGTGATTTACAAGCAACTTTTAAAGGGCCGGTCATTTTTGACAGGGAACACCATAGGAGTCATAGGGTTTTCAACACAGCACAAAAGTGAAAACTTTTTACAAAAGTTTTCAAAGGATGATTTGAAGGTGAACTTTCAGCAGGAACGCTGGCTGAGGATCTCACTGTGAATCCCGATGGCAGACGAATGCAGCGTGAGACAAACAGAAATGCCAGTTATCCTCAAGGTCGATATCAGGTGATTTAAAACGTCTGAGTGCAATTAGAAGTTGCCATTCTTCACTTTGACACTTTACAGTTTTTCGCTTTAGAGCAGCGGCGCCGTCAGACTGATGAGCGCAGATATTCAGATGAAAGCTCTTATGCTGAGAGAGTCTAAAAGACTAAGCCTGAAAGACACAGGGATGAGAAAAACACCATAATGGTCCAACTTATTTACACATGAATGTGAAAAGGATTAATCCAGTTTCAGACGGAGACTGAAAGCACATCTGCAGAGACAATGAATGCTCCCTCTCATTTCTGCTCTTTTGTTATTTCTATTCATCCGATCATTATATAATCCTAATTAAACCTGAAAGTTTTAGGATTTTGTGCACTAATATTTCAGTGCACCCTTTCTGTGACTAATCAAGTGTATGTAAATGAGTGTCATTGATCATGTGACCACCAGATTTTCTTCTATTGAAGCTCGAGATGCTCTTTGGATCATCGAGAACATGATCGTCAGATTTTGTTTGTGTAGCTCCAGTGCTGCTGCCATTTTTGCAAAACAGATGACCATAAATTGTCAATCTGATAATATAAAAATTACATATTAAAATACATAAAAATTACATTTTAAATTATGATGCAGAATAAAAGCATTTCAAACAGCGTTCTCAGACTTCTGGACCGATCTGTATATCAGTGTTGTTATTGTTAACTAAAACTAAAACTAATAATTAAAATAGAAGTGAAATAAATAAATAAATAAACTTAAATGAACATTGAAAATGAGAAATGTTTACTAAATTACTAAAACTTAAACTAAAATTAAAATATATAAATATATAAAAAAGCAAATTAATAATATCAGCACGTTAGAGGCCATGCATTGCTTTTTTGATTTTGATTTATATTTATATTAATATGATATAAAAAATATAATACAAAATAAATAAATTGAATTTACAACAAAAATAAGAGTAAACGAGAAAAACTATAATTCTGTTGTCTGAAAGATACATATCTTTATATTAAAATAAGATATAAAAATAATATAATTTAAAATAGATAGATATAAATAAATAAATAAATAAACATTTACAACAAAAACAAGAGAGACAAATAAGAGAAAACGAGAGAAAAGAATTCAATTGTCTGACAGATACATATTATTATATTAATAAAAAAGATAAATAAATAAATAAATAAGTGAGTAAACAACAATTCTATTAAATATAAAGATACACATCCCTCTCCGGGCTAAACTCGGGGACTGGCGTCCTCTTCCGGGCAAAACTCAGGGACAGGAGCCCTCCGTGGGCTGGATTCGGGGGATGGAGCCGACACTGGAGTGAGGATGAGGGCAGAGAGCCATTCTTTTCGCCTCATCCTCCTCTTTTGGTTACGGGTGAATAGGGCGGCCGAACAGAACAGCATAAGTTGTTTACGTCCAGCAGATATTCTCCAAAATGGCACCAGGGTGATGGTCTATGCAGGGTCAGACAGCTCTCAGATTCCATCAGAAATATCTTAATTTGTATTTTTCATTTTTGGGTGAACTAACCTTTTAATCTTGCCTTATTCTGGGTCTGAATAAAACATCAAGTCATGCACAAACTATCCTGTCTCTTTGAATTTAAATCTATATTTATTCACACCGCTCTTGAAAACCTCTATGCAAACACACTTGCCTGAAAAAGTGCGGGGAACGAATTTACGTGATATTAAAAGTGGGGGAGACATGTCCCCTGCATCCCCCACGTGATCTACGCCCCTGCTTCCTTCATCTCAAATCCTGAACTGACCTTCAGTCTCATCCAGTTTACATATTGGAAAACATTTCGCAATGTTCGGTGTCTCAGCAAAACAGACACCAGCTGCTGAAGCTGTCTGTGTCGTGCTGCTCAGACGAGGACTGACAAGTGTATTCTTCTGCCTGTACGTGTGAAAATGAGACCGAGCGTGACACTACTTCATATGAGCGACTGACTTTACGAGATGAACACTTGATCCCGTCTCTCTCGTCTCACCTTCACTTAAACACAAAACCACAGCGAGACTCTGCTTGACCTTCATTCCAGGCCAGATCCAGTCCTGACAGGCTTTATCACTCATCCTCAAATCATCCGTCCTGCATTTGAGGCTTGATTTACTGAAGTGACCTTTTTCATCAGAAACTGTTTTCCCGAGCTCTTTCTGTGCCGTAACCCTCCGCCGGAGGAGCATGACCGGCTTCTGAACAGGATTACCAGTCTCAAAACTAAAGCGGCTGTCAATTGCAGGTAAACCTGTTAAGCATGAGAGGTGAATACAGCGAACGTGCCCTTCCCATAATGCTAAGCAGGGGAGAAGCAACAGCGCAGAGAGGAAGAGAAAAACTGAAGGTTTGAAGGTAAAATAAGAGAGCTGCTTTAGTTTGTTCAAAATGAGCGGATATTTCAAACCTGCCAAGAACATGTTCAGGTCATATTTCACCCCAAAATCAAATGGGAATGAATGAATAAACAAACTACCAATTTATTGTGTTTTACTTCTTGCATTAAACATTTTTTACTCATAAATAAATAAAAAAAAAAAATGTAAAAAAATAAATAAATAAAAATGCTGTTTTAGATAATACTAATGTTATTGAGAACATGCTCATGACATATTTTACCCCAAAATCAAATGGGAAAAAAATAACTACCAAACTTCTTGCATTAAAATTGTTTACTCTAAAAATAAATAAACAAACAAAAAAATAAATAAATAAATAAAGGCTGAAAATGTTTATTTTATATATATATATGTAGTAAAAGTAATAGTAATATATATTAATTTTATATATATTATAAAAGCATGTTCAGTTCATATTTCACCACAAAATCAAATGGGTAAGTAAATAAGTAAACAAACAAACTAACTAACTAACTACCACTGTATTGTGTTTTACTTTATGGTTTATCTTTAAAATCTTTTTTTTGATTTGGACCTAGACAAGGTTTTTTGTGTGTGTTTGCTGCTGTTCTTTTCCTGCACGTTTTTTCTTGCTGGATGAATTTGCATGTGCCCTATTTTTAATGCAATGAAATCCAAAACTGTGTTCATGTTTCAATGTTTATTTATGATATAAATCTCCTATGAATGTTTGAGAGATTTTGATATGATAAACCCAGTCATGAGTTGATGTGATGTGGAC